>NC_068309.1:14559098-14849098 GCF_025860055.1 Xyrauchen texanus
TGATGATCTCGGGATCAATGTTGGTCAGAATGATCACCAACAGCTGATGCCTTTGACCATGTCATGTCATATTTTTCCATTAATCTAGTAAAATATTATTATTATTGGACTATTATTATTATCAAATTAATATTACAATAATTTGCCTGTAGACACAAAGACTTGCGTTTGAAGAAACACTCTTTATTATATTATTAAGTACAGATGACAGAAAAGCCGTATATGGGCATATATGATGCGCTGATACAGAGGTGCGCAGTCTCGTGGAACACGTGCATATAAGGATCTCACGCTTTATTTCTGCCTTCCGATTTAAATTTTTTACGAGTGCTGCAAATTACCTCAGACATCTCCGTTCAGGAGGTGCTTTGAGTTCAGTTCACTTTATATCCACAGAGCAGTTTATTGTGAAGGCAACTGCAGCCTGTAAAATAATACAAAGTATATAAAATAATACAAAAACACATTCACCTAGAACCATTATTTATATTTCAGTGATTATTATTATCATTATAATTATTATTTTTACATTTATAACTGTTTTTATGTCTTCATTTGTATAAGTAATTTTCCTACCTGAATGTTTAGATGGATTCTTGCCTGATGGTAAATGGAAAGGTGGTTACGTTTATATATATATATATATATATATATATATATATATATATATATATATATATATATATATATATTATTTTATTACTTTATTATTTATTTATTTGCTTTTTCGTTTTTTAAATAAGTGATTGAATTTTCAATGCAAAATCAATTAAGCAATAATATTCACTAATCCCTCAGCCCCGATGTTTCCGATTTAATTGGATATATATATATCATGAAGGAGGGAACTAAACAAATTTATTCACACTCGTGATATATTTTCCTGTTTAACGAAATACCTGACGGGTAGAGAATGCACGGATGAAGCTTCTTTGCCAGAGAGATGTTTTCTCCAGTTTCATTTGAACTTTTAGTTAAAATAAGTAAAAAATAAAGTTCAAAGTTTATAATCAAGGTGTCTTGCTTTATTGTGTAAGCTTAACCCTAACCCTGCTTAATGAAAATGATCCCATTGTACCACCTAGCGTCCAACCAGCAGTAATACCGGTGTTTGTCGTTTTCGTGCTGAGTATTTTAATAAAAAAAAATTATTGACCAAAGTATCGAAAAAACGTATCGTTTGGGAAGGTATCGATATCTACAATTTTTTAACGATACCCAGCCCTACTCACTCATCTCTGTTGTCTGCACACAAAGCAGGATTTGCAATTCAGTTTAATGTCTCCGAAGGGCTCAGAATCATTAGCATTCCTTACCCTTAGCATGCCCAACCATCACAGCTTTCTACATTTAAACATTCTCTTTAAGTCTGGCTGCTTGCCTTAATTGAGCCGTAGTGATAGAAGAGCTAAAAACAGAGGCTCCCGTCCCCTCCTGAGCTCTAGGCTCTCTGTCTGGGTCTGTGTGTGGCTGCAGCTCTGATCCTTTGCAGACTCTCATTCACCAACCCCTGGTTGGATCTGCTGCCTGCTGATGAAAGCACAAGTGCGTCCGGTGAGCAGAAGCCAAAGTGGGACTGTGATCCTTTTTCTTCCCCACCTCCTGCCTTCCTCCAGTGAGATCAGTGATGGAGCTCATTTTTGATCCCTGCTTGCTCATGCTCCCCTCTTCCAAATCCCCCTGACAAAGCCTTCTCTCCCTTCTACCCTTTTATTTCCAGCATCAAGCATTGAGACTCAAAACATCTCTTATTTCAGCTGCACAATCCGACATTGCTCCAGACTCCCTGGACTTGCTTGTTATTACGGAAGTGTGTCAATAATTTAGGCCTATTGAGTGTTAAATTATACTGTGGTAATAAAAAAAAGTGTGGATTAGAGAAGCTAGTTTTTTAAAATAAGCCTGCACAACTGAGAGGTGTCTCAATGCCGCCCAGCCCATTGTGAACTCTTTCCCTCGGCTGCTGTTATTTCACGCTGTTAATTCCATCCGACGCTGCCAAAAAGTTCTCAAACAAAATTCCGCTGTAGATGTAAACAGGAAGTGTGTCTTAAACACTCTGTTGTCAGGAAATTGGGACCCTGGTTTTTTAATAGGGAGAAAAACGAGCTTAAAATATTTGTTTAAAGGAATAGTTATACTGGTGTTTCTTATGTGAAACACAAAACGATGTTAGGCAGAATGTTAGCCTCGGTCACCATTTACTTCCATTGCATTTTTTTCACATAAAATGAAAGTGAATGGTGACTGTGACTGTAACATTCTGTCTAACATCTCCTTTTATGTTTGACAGAAGAAAGCCATATGGGTTTGGAAAAATGTGGGGATGAGTAAATAATGACAACTAGGGATGCTTCGATCCGAAACCTGGATTTGTATCGGCTCCGATACTGACGTTTTTAGACAGATCGGGTATCGGTCCGACGAGCCCAATCCAAATCCGATACTGTGTGTTTGTCATGTTCGTTACTGTCAAGCTCAAAAAAATGACATAAAAGAACCATGAAAACACAAAGCACTTCATATGACTCTTGCATTTTATTCAAACCCACTTGAAGATGTGCAATAGCTGTGTGAATCACAAAAGGCTGTGTTTATTAAGTAAATATATGTTTACACACACTCAGCTATTTTTATTATTATTATTTATTTACAAATTCTAATAATATTTAAGTTGAATGGGTTCCAAAAAATAACTGTGAATGAAAAGTGGACTGATATCTTACAACTAAATTGAACAAAAAAAGAGATCTGAATCCTTTACAGTCCAGATACATGTAGAAAATGTTTTGCCAAAAAACAAAACAAAACGGCTTATTTTCTACTGATGACTTATACTGTAATTACTGTTAATTTTGCTGCTACATTATCCAGTATACTAGTTAACAATTTTTTCTTAATAAGCTATACATTTATATAGAAATAATGTATAGTTAGAGGTTTGTGTTTCTTTACATATTAAAGAGCACACCCAATTAGTTCCACACAATATTGTAGATATTCTAAACTGATTATGCAAAAAAACAACAACACCCATTAGGATCGGTATTGGCTGATACTGCGGTATCGGTGCATCCCTAATGACAACACGCTCATTTTTGGGTGAATATTCCTTTAAAGGGATAGTTCTAGAAAATTCTCTCATCATTTACTCAATTTTTTTGAAGAATATTTAATCACTGTAGGTCCATACAATGCAAGTGAATGGGTACCAAAATGTTGACATTCCAAAAAGCACAAAGGCAGCATACAATAACCCATAAGACTTCAGTGGTTAAGTCCATACCTTCGGAAGTGATATGATAGGTGTGGGTGAGAAACAGATAAATATTCAAGTCAATTTTTGCTAGGAATTCTACTCCCTGCCCAGTAGGGGGCGTATGCATGAAGAATGTGAATCACCAAAAAGACAAGAAGAAGAATGTGAACATGAAAATGAAAGTGGAGATAATTTATAATAATAAATTCACTAAAATATTGATGTTTCTCACCCACACCTATCAGATCACTTCTAAAGACATTGATTTAACCGCTGGAGTTATATGGATTACTTCTATTTGGATCTAATGTGATTTTTGGAGCTTCAAAATTTTGGCACCCATTCACTTGCATTGACCTACAGATCAAAATCTTCATTTGTGTTCTGCTGAAGAATGAAAGTTATACACATCTGGGATGACATAAATGTGAGCCAATGATGAGAGATTTGTAATTTTTGGGTGAAATATTCCTTTAACCCTATGGGGTCGACGGACACGCCGGCGCGTCCTGCTGGATATTTTCGTCAATACAGCGGAAACAACTTAAAATACTCAGTCATTTTGGGGCATACATGTAGGACATCATTAGAGACTTTAAAGGATCTACTTTTATTTGTGTACACTCACAATAACAACAAAATCTTGTGCTTTTGTAAAATAAAGAAAATAAAAAGGGTGAGCTTTCAGCTGTCTCTGTGTTCACAAGCATATTTCTGAAACGCGTCACAAAATGAACTGAAACTCCACGAATACTTATCACACAAACATGAAACATATGTCTAAAGAAAGCTTAAAATGTCTACTTTTAAATAAAACAATTTAAATTTAAAACAAATATTCTCCTGCAATGTAATCTGTATGAAACAAAGCGATGTACAGTTTTTACCTGTTCATCTCATTATCTCTAATGTGATCACAACCACCAGCAGAGCGCGCCATTCATACGCTAATGTACTGAGGCGATCAATGGAAATGGGAAACGTCCCAGACAGTGTTCAGAGGTTTGATGTAAACAATTCATTAATTTTACTGCGCGTTTGTAGCGATACACAGGCGATGAAACTTCTGAATATTAAGGAAGAGTTAACATTTTCCTCAGAAGTAGAGCGGGACTCCTATGAACGTTTGTATTTTGAAGAGAGATTTGATCCAGCAGAGGATTACATTTTGGAATAGTAAGTCATTTAGTTTTCATTAGTTGACATGCTATTTTATATAAACATGTACATATTTTACTAGTGGGACTGTTTCCAGACTTGCCAGCCAGGATTCAGAGTATTGACATTTGAAATATGTCCTAATAAGCAAGTTTAAGTTACATTTAAATGCTGTTTTGTTAAAGCAGGTATTTGAATTGTATGCTGTATGATATAAAAATTATATGAATGTTTAGATTATATTTTAACCAGTGTTTATGCTGCCTCATTATCATAGCTTGTGCTTGCAAATATGTGTTCAGGTGTAAATGAGTAAAATGCACTTTAAATATGCCCATATTTGAAAATCAGCATATTATAATGATTTCTGAAGGATCATGTGACACTGAAGACTGCAGTAATGATGCTGAAAATTCAGCTTTGATCACAAATTGCATTTTACAATATATACTAACAGAAAACTGTTCTTTTAAATTGTAAAAATAGTTCAAAATATCACTGTTTTTACTGTATTTTGGATCAAATAAATGCAGTCTTGGTGAGCAGAAGAGACTTCTTTTAAAAGGTAGTGTAGGTCTAAAATGAAGTCTTTATTTAAAGAAAATGTATAGTCAGATTACTTCTTTTAACTTAAAACTTGATTTTGATCATTAAGTCTCCTCACATTCATTCTCTCTCAGTCACATTCCTCATTGATAGGCCAAGGGAAGGCGTCTTTTGTGTCCTCAGGTGTAAGTTACCTCAATATTCATGATAGTTCACGCCTCCTCGCATATCGCCGTTCAACCCTAAAATTGTCATACAAAAGTTAAATGACTATATTGTTTTGTATGAATGATTGATCAGGATGGTTTTCACATCATTTTGTAGCAAAAACTCTAGGCTACAAGATCCAGTTCTGAAAAGGCTTGTGGACAAATGATAAGTATGTATTATATGGCCTTATTTCAATTACTTAAAACATTGTTTTTTTTCAAAAACCACGCATAAATGTTATTTTCTCAAAAATACAAACATGTACACACATGTTGCTCAGATATTATTTTAGCCCAGTTTGTGCTGACTACAGTGTTATCAGACTTTAGCCATTAATATGTTTTTAAGCAACTGAAAAAAGCACAAATGTCAAGGCATGTCAAAACTTCTCCAGGGCCCAAAACACCCTCAGATCCCAAATATGGTGTGTCTAAAGATGCATATCGCCAGGTCTGCAAGCCTTAGTCCTCCATTTATTTTTGTTGTATGAAAAAGAGCAGCTTGGACCTTCTGTAAAATTTTAATGGGTTTAAAGTCAATTATGATCCAAACATTTTTCATTTTTTGATGGACTATTCATTTAAGATTCACTCTTCCCATTTGTATGTTTTCACCTTGTTTGCTTTTTTTAAATATTCACATTTGTGGCTGTCACATTCTGTTTTTCTTTTGGCTCACCTAAACAGGCTGTTTGTCAGGTTGTCAATGTCTCTGGTGATTGAGCAATTTATGTGACTGTGGTGTGAAGATTAATATTTAAGTGAAGACACCGAAGTCATTGAATCAGAGGAGTGATTAAGAGGCCATTTTCTATGTTAATGACATTAGCTAGCTCAGTGATAATGGCAGCTTAGTGTTAAGAGCCACCAGCTGCACCCAGAAACACGAGACAGGAGCTGTGACATATGCCCTTCACACTGCTCAGCTGAATCTTGTGTTTTTATTTATTTGAAGGAAAAAGGTCTGACTGTAAGATTAGATTCAGCTTTTTTATAATTTTTTTATACAGTACATACACTTAGATCGTATTTCTATTCTAGCCAAATGTGCATTAAAACTGTTTCAAATCAGTCACATGATGTTAAATTTCTGCTTTGTTGCCTTATGGCACTTTTCCACTATACTTTACGGTTCGACTCGCCTCAACTCTACTCGCTTTACTTTTCTGAGCTTGCATTTCCATTGCAGTTTAGTGCCATAAGCTGATTATCATAGTTGCATCATCTTAAACACAACACAAACTGACCAAAACAATAATACAACTGCTATCTGTTAACTACTAGCTCATTGTGCTGCATAATGCAGTTGTTGCATGGTGATTTTACATAAGTTTAACAGTTAAATTGGCCTGGTTGTTTTAGAAGAAAGCTTAGCTGGTCAACTAAATAAAGTGAAGCTTTCAAGCAGAATATAGTTAATGTAACAAAAAATACATGCCATCCTCCATTGTGGATCAACACCAGTCCAGGGCACTCTCCCTCCTATTGCTCGCCGGTTTAGATATTGTCCATTTGTTCGAACCACTTCCACTTTTCCTTGATGGTTCTGTAGTCACTTTTAATTTTTTAAAAAAAAAATTCTTTTCATTACACTATTGGTAGGTCCGGTGGTAGCCGTGTTCGGGCAACAGCTGAGACACTTCCTGAGAGACTTTTTGGTGTCACTTATCGCTAACGAGTGGACCTCATTTATAGTTTCGGCTCAGCTCGCTTGGAACCTCGACAGAGGTGGTACTAAAAAATCAGGTACCAGGTACTATCCACAGTGGAAAACCCCATTAGAGGGCAACTGCCGCAGTGATGGTGGCGTAGTGGCTAAAGCACAGGGCTGTTAATCACCTGTTAATCAGAAGGTTGCTGGTTCTAACCCCACGGCCACCACCATTGTGTCCTTGAGCAAGGCACTTAACTCCAGGTTGTTCCAGGGGGATTGTCCTTGTAATAATTGCACTGTAAGTCGCTTTGGATAAAAGCGTCTGCCAAATGCATAAATGTAAATGTAAATGTAGGCAGTAGACAATAAGGCATCTTACTTGCTTTTGGAGTCTCGCAAATGTGTAGACTGAGGACAGAATGTTGTCTGTCATTGTCATCACTGAAAACTCATATTTACAGAAGAACATTACCGTCTGCTGTAAAGTTAACTGTACATATCCGCTCAAACATCTCATGGTTTTAGCATGATTTTGTAACTGTAATTTTATTGGCTACTTCTGTCACTTATACCACAGATGTGGTGGAGTGATGTTTTCTCTTTATACGTGCCCTTTGATTATCCTTTTTTTAAATCTGTATAATAGGCAACAGCCTGCACAGCAAGGGAAGGACAAGACAGAGAACTTGCTCTGTTGAAACGTTAGGTTGTGCCACTTTGTATGATTATTTCAAGCGAGAGGGGCCAACTCTAATGTCACTCTGCATTTGTGTAAGCAAAAGCATTTATTCCCCTACTAAACAACAAAAGATATACTGTCTTACCACTTTTTTGTGCCTATCAAGCCTTTATGTCTTCTCAGGAAGGTAAATAAGAACCTACTGTGGGGTCTAAATCACATATATTAGAAACCGTTGTTGAGTGAGATGGGCTGCAGAAAATGCATGAGGTTCCTAGCTCCCCAGCCTGGCATCATAAATAACCTCACCATTGATCGGCTGTAGTCTCTGATTCTCTTCCACCCTTCTCTCCACATTCATCAGCCCCTTGTCTGATGTGTTTGCTGGCTACTTAATCCACCGATTACTCAGATGGTCGTTCCCAGTGTCTACAACTCTACTTTCTGTGATTGTTGGGTGCCTGAAATAGAGCTTGTTATAGTGCTGCTCAGCTGTAATAAATCTAAAGTTGTTTAAAAGTGGACAGCCCTGATGTCATACAGGGTTTAAGCAGCACTGGCTTCATCTTGGGTAGGACAACTCTCCCCTTCCTTCTGAGATTCTGAGATCAATTTAAAGTTATACATTTCACACTCCAAATGAGTGACGTCAGAGGAAGTGCTGAATGTTGGGTAGAAGAAAGTTAAGATCTTGTAGGGAGACAGTTCCAATCTCGTTTCACAGGCTCTGAGGATGATCAGCCACTGTAAGACCCTTTTCACCCTAAACGCATCTTAATACCAGGTGGAAATGGGGCCTAAGATTCATTTCCACAGAACTGGAATTCAACTGAAGATTTAAGTGGACTTCTCAGGCAACAATATAGGAG
This sequence comes from Xyrauchen texanus, assembly GCF_025860055.1. NCBI lineage: Eukaryota > Metazoa > Chordata > Actinopteri > Cypriniformes > Catostomidae > Xyrauchen > Xyrauchen texanus. Next base: position 14,567,473 of record NC_068309.1, read on the forward strand.
GCAATGCAGGAGGTCTGGCAGCAACATGAGGTTGTATAAAAGTAAAAAACAGCAGAAGGCAAACAAAAAATGTAAGTTAATCACTCACAGATGCTGATAGCTGAGAAAACATAAGGAAACATCAGGATTTGTGATTCCGAAATTAAATTCCGAGGATTAAAGGGATAGTTCATGCAAAAATTAAAATTCTAGTAGAATTTCTCACTCTAATGTTGTGCTACACCTGAATTACTTCTGTGAAAGACTAAAGTAGATGTTATAGGATGTTATAGACAGACAGCCTCAGTCACCATTCACTTTAACTGCATGGAAAGTAGGTCAAAAGGTAAATTGTGTCTGAGGGTTAACATTTTGCTAAACATTTCTTTTTTTTAGTACAACATTAGGGTAAGTAAGTGATGACAGAATAAACGATCCCTTTAATGTTTAACAGAAATGGGAATTCAGTTCAGAGCATTGAGGTTATAATACAAGTTTTAAACTTCCTTTTGTTTTTATTAGACCATCATACATCCATTCTCTCATGACTCAGCTGATGGGCTTCTGGACAGATGTTTCATGATAGTGCTTGAGGGCACTGAAGAATTTCCATTGTCTTCACTCAGTCATTAACACAGTTTTGTACCAGAGGCCTGATACTAGAGATGTTGATACACAGCCACTGCAAGCTCCCTTTATCTGGCCAGGTCAGTTCTGACAGGGTCATTATTTAGTGAAAGACTCTGAATTTAAAAGGTTTGCCATTTTCCATTATCTATAAGAGACCAGTCTTTGTTCCTCAGTGAAATAATCTTCTGGTTCAGCTGGTAGTAGATCTCTGACATTTTTTTCAAACCACTGCCCTCTCTTTGGTCCTTCACAAAGCCTGTCTTGTGAAAGACATGACTGTCAGTGGAATTCTGTGGACTGGTCTTGTTCTTGGCCCATTTTAATGGACTGACTTGAGGAATGGGTATCTAGAGAGTTTTTGTTTTGTTTTTGGGAGATAAGATTTTTACTGAACAAAAATGTGATCCTCCATATAGCAGTATCAAATTTAAGTCAAAATAACCCCCATTAAAGCATTTTCTAAGGTCAGCTATTTGCAGTTCATATTCAATCAGAGCTGGCGATTTGAGGCAACATTGACCATTTGCGTTTAGTAACAAAGCTTAGTTCAACTTTATGCAAATTTGCTGTAACATGATGCGGTTAATACCAATGGAAGTGAAGACAGTGAAGTTCACATGATCTACCTCCTAATACAGTTGAATATTGTGTTTGAGTAGGACTGCCTGCTAGAAAATACAGCAATGCTAGTACAGTGACTTGGCGATCTCCAGTGATTTAACTGTTGCCAGTGTGAACAGTCCTTTAGTGTTGATGTCTGTATTGTTCTAAAGATATAGCTCTGTTATTTTCTATTTTTTACTTGATTTGTACACCAACACATGGTGTTCCTAGGAGGTGCACTGCATTTGATTCAATCATGACATACAGGGGATTCTGTGATTTAATATATATACATGCGTATGCAAAAGGTTAGGCACCCCTGACAATTTCCATGATTTTCATTTATAAATAATTAGGTGTTTGGATCAGCAATTTCATTTTGATCTATCAAATAACTGAAGGACACAGTAATATTTCAGTAGTGAAATGAGGTTTATTGGATTAACTGAAAATGTGCAATATGCATCAAAACGAAATTAGACAGGTATATATATACGCCTGTGTGTGTGTGTGTGTGTGTGTGTGTGTGTGTGTGTGTATATATATATATATATATATATGTGTTTTTTTTTTTGGATAATCCTATCAGATTAGCATTTCATACCAACATACATTATTCATTTAGTGTCTGCCTCTCCAATTAGATAAAGTCAGGTTTCTTTTTCTTTTGGAGAGTCTTTAACATCTGTCCGACCCAGAAATTCTGCAGGAGATTTCAGCTAATCAGCCTCAGCCTCACCGGCTCCTGTTTATCAGCTCCTCTATGGCTCCTCTATTTACACTGAGATGTTGTGTGTGTAATCTTTGATTTTTGTCTTTCATTCTTTCTCTACTCACTCTGTTTTGACCTGTCCTGGACACAGTGCTCCAGTGGGAGCTTCCTCTGTGAGCGGAGGCAAAGGTTCAAAGCACTGATAAAATGTCACTGCCATGCCTGACACTGAGGGAGGTGCCCATCTCACATTCTGCTGTCCTCTGTGTATGGCATCAGCAGCTCTGCCATGTTCTGAGCCCTCTTCTGGCTTCTTTATTTCATAGCAAATATTTTCATAGTGAATTCCCAGTGCCCTTACACCTGGATTCTACCTTACCCTTAAGAATCTTATCTCCCTCTCCAGTGCTATCTGTCAAAACTGTCTGGCCCTTTATGTGGTGTATTGTTTTGATGAAGGCAGATTGTTTGCTCACAACTATGCCCTTGGCTCGACAGCCCTCTGAAGGTGTGTATGATTCACTCCAGAGATACAGCGAATTTTTGTGATGGCTGTCTGACTCTGTCTCACAGTCTAGACTAGGGGTGTAATGGTTCAAATTTCTCATGGTTCGGTTCACAGTTTTGGTACGGCTCGGTATTTATGTTCAGGGGAAAAATATTACTGCCAAATCCAAAGTAAAAATGTTCTATTTGGCAACAGACACTTCAAGAGATTTGCCCTCACTACAAATCACCATGGTTTTATATTTGTATTTGTAGTAAAATCATAGTAACCACAAAATTAACATGGTTATTGTCATTGTTACAATACTATATTAAAATCATGGTTACTATATGGAAACTACAGTATTACTATTGTAAAACAATGGTTAATTGTATCAAAATTATGATTTCTGCCAAGGAAACAATGGTGATAGCAGTCAATGTTACTTGAGTCATGTTACTACAATATTACTATAGAAAAACCATAGTTGGTATATGGCTACTACAGTATTACTACATAAAACCATGGTTAATTGTATCAAAACCATGATTTCTGCTAAGGAAATTATGTTGACAACGGTCCTTGTTATTACAGTCATGGTTGCTACAATATTACTATTATATACATTATATGTATATATATATATATATATATATATATATATATATATATATATATATATATATATATATATATATATATACACATATATACATATATACATACATACATACATACATACATATATATATATGTGTTTCAGTGCTAGAGGAAAATATTCAAGTATACAGTGCAGAAAGATCTGATATGATGTAACCGGCACTGTTGTTTTGTCGCGCTGCTCACTAGAGACGAGGAGAGGGCGTAACCATCGTCATGATACCTTGCATTCAAGATGGAATCAATCTGGGGTCCGGATCCGGAATGCTTTGACCTGCGTAGTGGGGCCAATAGCAACTTCATACAGTCTGAGGCAGGCGAAACCCACTGAAGTGGAAGAAATCCGCACAAAGCCACTACCAATGCTAGGGATGAATTTTACAATCCACCTCGCGAGCTTGATGCTCAGCTTCCATAGGAAGGAATTGAAAGCGCTCGCTCACATGTCTAGACTCAGTGCTTCACTCGTTGTCTCCCTGTCTGACTCTGTGCCAGCCTCCTTCCTGACTGTCTTTTTGAGTCACTGCTTTAAGGCTTGTTTATGCTTCGGACTGCTTGTCAGTAAGGATATGCCAGGGTGGTCGATTAATCAACTATAGTTATCCAACAACTGATTGGTCAATTAGTGGTGTCGACTACTAACATTTATATTTTTAGTGGTGGTGGTTTAATGGGAGACACATTTTTCAAATGAATTAAGAGACGCATCTTCTTGGAGAGAGTTTTGTGTGATAACATGCTGTACTTAACTGTGAATTCAGTCAGCATGTTTAAACCCTCTGCAAGAAGTTTCACCTCTTAATGCTTTAGGTTTAGTCCTTTTTTTGTACTTTTCTTTTATATTTTTGTGCAATAATTTATTATAGTCATTTAGCGTATTTATTTATTGAATATCCTTTACCATGTTGAACTGCTGCACTTGGCATCCATATATTCCTCTGAATCACATCTCATTGGGTTTAGTAAGATTTATTATGTTATCCTTAACACTGACTAATCGACTAGTCCTTCATATAATCGACCGACTTGTCGATTATGAAAACATCCCTTCACATCCATACTTGACAGATTGTTTGTCTATTTGACTTCTCCACTCATGTTTTGGATGCAAATCATTGGCTGGATTGATCTGTGCTCCTTGTTCCTTTATGGGGAACATTACTGCCTTGTCCTGCTGCTACATTTTTCCTGCTTTTCAGACACAACAATCTTCCCCAAGGACTCCCTCTCTCCTCTTAAATTTCTTTTCATCTTTTTTTTCTTTCATCCAATTTTTTCCTTCCTTCATGGAGGTTGAAAATGTTGTCAATTTTTCTTTATTAGTGGAAGCTCTCAGTGTTTATTTATAAACTCCCAATTAAAAACAGTTGGAAGACATATCCTACACAGACAGAAAACCTCCAATAGAGAAATAATTCATTATTCCCTGTGTGCCTACCAAGTTGCTGGGGAAAGACTGTCAGGGCATGACAGCTCTTTGTTACCTTATTCCCTCTATGTGCTTTTTATCCATGTTCCCCATTCTTTCTGCCTATTACTTTCTCCCACTTCTGTTTGGTTTATATTAAAATAGGCAGAATTTTTGAGTGCTTTCCAAGACTGTAAGCACATCCCAAACGTGGCAGGCAATGCTTTGTTTCAGCTTAGATCTTTCTGTGTCATCCTCACTAGAACCTAAATGCAAACAGAACAGCAAACACATAAACACTGCCTGGGGTCGAAAGATGCGCTTTGTTGGCACATTTTACTCAAACTCCCGCTATGACATCGCACTGCCAGAAACAATACCTTGCGTGGTTCCTGAAAGTCAGCAGAAGACTGAGGTAGGTATGATTAGCATGAAGAAACAGTAGCCCATTCATTTGGGGTTGAAAAATGCACTCTGATCTAGAGTACTTCAAAAGCAAGAGTGTGTTTTCACTGTTAGTGGCTTCAGAACAGACTGAACTTGTGGAGTGAGTGAAAAGAAATGGAGACCGAGAAATTGCTGAAGTGCTGGCATGTGTGATGCATCTCTCTTTTCAGAGCATGCTTTCTGCTCCAAAAGCAGGTTATTTCCCACTAAAACATCTGATATCAAGTAGGGATGTGCACGAGTAATCGAGTACTCATTCTGCACCAGCTACTCGAGTAATAAAATCACTACTCAAATATGGCTAATACATTTTCCTTTCTGCATTTGCCTGCCATGAGTAGCACTGAATAACGGGGGTCTGTGCTAAATCAAAGCCAAGTTATATTACAAGGCAATTATATTTTGATTCTTAATACAGTTTCTACTTTATTTGTATTTGGTTCTTGTTGGAGTCATGCAAACCAACAGACGATGATCAGCTTTTATGGGGGAAAGAAACTAGGTACTCGGATGCTGATCAGACAGAATGTGTGTATGTGCATGAAATTACAGGCAGAACTTTTGCTGCTTGTTTTTCTGTATAATAACATGTAAAATTATATTAAAAAAAAATTGTTTATAAAAAGTGTCTTTATATATGTGCATTACCCTAATGCCATCAGTATTGGTTTCTATGTAAGCTCCGGGTGAGTGCACATTTTTTTTTTTTTATTAATGCATATTATTCTTTTCACAGGCAAGCAGTATAATAACTATTGATCATACTTTTCAAAACATGTTAAGAAAATGTCCTGGTCTTATTTAATTAACCCCAATTCAACATACACATACACACACACACGCACACGTTGTTTCCATGTTTTATGAGGACTTTCCATAGACATAATGGTTTTTATACTGTCCAAACTATATATTCTATCCCCTAACCGTACCCCTAAACCTAACCCTCACAGAAAACCTTCTGCATTTTTACATTTTCAAAAAACATAATTTAGTATGATTTATAAGCTGTTTTCCTCATGGGGATCAACAAAATGTCCCCACAAGGTCAAACATTTAGGGTTTTACTATCCTTATGGGGACATTTGGTCCTCACAAAGTGATAAACACACACACACACACACACACACACACACACACACACACACACACACACACACACACACACACACACACACACAACTAATAAAAAAAGAAATTAAATTTCTATTTTAGGGCCATCAAGATTTTTTGCACATTTTACACTCATTATTGCAATGCGTCCAGACGTTTCATTATTCCCCATTGTTTTCAATATTGATTCACATTTTTTCTGGAATAAAAATATCCTTTTGTACAATGTAAACAATCTTAATGGTTCTTAAAATAGGCTTAATTTTCTATATGCTAAATATTATTTCTTATTTAATTCTTTACATATTGAAGTAAAATAATACCATTGTAAATTTTGGTGCACATTTCTCCCCTATCATTCATGCTGTGTATACAATTTATACCACAAATGGTGCAATTTTATTTATTTTTACTTCAAGTGATTATACTTTTTCCGCAGGCAAATTATAAAATAGGCAAAAAAATCCTATTGACTTGTTTTTATATCTAGTTGTGCCAACTGTATCAAGTTAATCTATATGCCTGTATTATCATTATCTTTTATCTTAACGTCATGTTGAATGATGTCACAGCGATAAAATTATTTATCTGTCCAGACAAATGAACTGGAAGCATTCCATGTCATGTGCAAATTTTAGCTTTTCTGTTTTCAGCATTAACGGTCAAACTGACATGCTTGGCATTGTCTTACAACAGTCATTAGGAATAGTTTAACAAGTGGCATCACAGCTGTGAGAATTCAAAATGGGTTGTGTTCTAAGAGTGGTTGTCTCCATTGTATGGCTTTAAATGACAAATAGGCCTCCGTTGTCCAGCTTTATACAAGAAACAGAGCTGCCAGTGGTGCTTTCACAATAGGGTTTGTATTTGCAGTATTTAGTGTTTGTTTCCACATACTGTTTCCATAGAAATTAGAACCCATGCATGTAATTGAATTATATCAGAAGCATGAATTAAACATGAGGCATGATTCATTGACATTTGCAGGGTGAAAATAAGCAATGTCAAAGTTGCCATTTTTTTTCTTTTCATTTGTGTGGTTTCATTGTTTTCACTCAAGTCAAGTCAATTATGTTAGACAAATGCTCATTACAAGCAGCATGAATACATTTATGCATGAATTCTCTGAAACAAATAAGGAGATTGAGCCAAAACAACGTCTAGCTGTCATCAATGTTACAAATGTTAAAGATGGTGGAATGAGAGCAGGCTTACATTTAAAGGGATAGTTTACCACAAATGTACAACTCTGTCATCATTTACTCTCCCTAATGTTGTTCTAAACCCATATGATGTCTGTTTAATCCAAAACAAGATTTAAGCTGAATGTTCAGTCTAATTCACCTTTTATTTTCATTGTATGTGAAGAAGATGCAATTAAAGTGAATGGTGAACTATCCCTTTGAGGCTTTTGATCAAGGCTGTGTCCAGTCTTTGCATAGAGGCCCTGAGGACTAAAGGTAAGCTGGTAGGTGAACAGCGACTGGTTTAGATCTTGCCTGAGGCGATCTATCAAGCTCTCGCTGGCTTATCTATGGGCTTGCTTCAATACAGCCAAGCTTGGACCTGGGAATCCAAATCACAGTGTGCGATAACTGTTTGCTTAATCAATCATACAGGGAGAAGGAAATTAGCTGATTGTCAATGGGCTACAGGAAATTAAATATGCTCTGAACACAGAAAGTCGGAGAACATTTATTGACATTTACATTCATGCATTTGGCAGACGCGTTTATCCAAAGCGACTTACAGTGCACTTATTACAGGGACAACCCCCCCGGAGCAACCTGGATTAAGTGTCTTGCTCAAGGACACAATGGTGGTGGCCATGGGGTTCGAACCAGCGACCTTCAACGACCTTCTGATTAACAGCCCTGTGCTTTAGCCACTATTCCCAATAGATTGCATTGATTATATAGAATGGCTTTTCCAAGTGAGTTTCTTCCTCTTTGCAGTCAGGTTGAAATATTGATCTAAACAAATATATCTGACTTTATTTGTTTGTCTCCTTCTTTTCTAGTTTCTGTGCCTGAAGAACATCCGAACATTCCTGAAAGTGTGCCACGATAAGTTTGGCTTGAGGAACAGTGAGCTGTTTGATCCCTTTGACCTATTTGACGTGAGAGACTTTGGGAAGGTGAGGGAACAGTGATTTTACTGAGTATACAGGCTATCCGAGACTATTCATTGTTTTATACATCACGTTTATCTCGCTGTAGCTGAATGGGAGATTAAACTATAAATGGGGCTATTGTGCATTAGCTTTGTTCCAGTCTTTATAACCCTTATGAACACACATTAATGTCATGGATAATATAAAAGTGTGGATAATGCTCATTTGGTGTTGATTTCTTTCCCATAGTCTTTTCTCGTCCACTGTGCGTTTGAATATTCACATGCACATTTGGTCACACACCTCTGGTTTAGTAGTGTGCTTGTGTGTGCCACTGCATTTCTGTGTCCATATGCTGTATTTTTGTGTGTGAATTTATGTTCAGAATTTTGAACAGCACTCGTTTAATGTGACAGATTTACAGCTTTTACTGTGATTTAGAGGTAAGTTGTGTTGGAAGAAGGTCTGTTCACAATCTTTAGTGGCTCTGCCATCTAGCCGATGACTTTGATTAAGGACTCTTACACTCTAGAGTTGATGCTATGGCAGAGGACACTTTGAATAGATTTCAACTGGTTTGGTGTGTGTTGCAAGTATGTAGAGAAAAAACCCAAGGGTTTGTGAAAGTAACGTTCTATTATGTGAGCAAATGTTAAGCAAACTTTGGCTGCAATTCACTTTTACATAAGCAGCCATTGACCATTGAGAATTTTAGACAGGGGGGGTTCTATTATGCTCACTAATAATATCCAATTTACTTGATTTCAAACTGACCTGGCCCTACCCACCACCTTAAAACACATCTTATCCTATACGTCAAAGCTCAAGCAGAGCTTTCTCTAGTGTGTAAATGCCCTTATGCTGACTTTGCCCTGACAGTCATCAAAGGAGAATACGTTATGTCCTCAAGAACAGCTAAATGTAGATCTTTACATCACTATGGCAGTTTAGTCAATGCACTGACCCTAATGATAGAAGCTCATTATTAATTCAGTTTCTGAGCATTTCTTCATGCAGAGTCAGCTTGATGTCTATTGTTTTGATTGTATATGGGTTTTTCTTCCTTTTTATATTTAGGGCTGCACGATATTGGAAAAAAATGACATTGCCATATTTCATTTTTCTGCTATATATATATATATATATATATATATATATATATATATATATATATATATATATATATATACTTCACCAGATGACTTGAATAGCTCTATTTGAGAAGAATGAATTATTCTAGAATGATTGGGGTGATTTTGTTGGGAACTGCATCTTCATGGAAAATTTTTATTTAAATTAAAAAAAGAAACTGAAATTGAAAATTACTTTTTACTTTTTGAATTATTTTGGGTAGTTTACTTTATTATAATAATTAATACACTGTTTAATTCAGTGTTTCCCATTAGTGTGCCATGAAAGATTGATGTGTGCCGTGGAAAATGATCAGATTCTACTAATTAAATCAGGGCTCCGGACTGAGACAAATGTTTCAACCATTTTTCCTAACAGTGCGATTAAACTTTGTAAGAGGTCGCACTTGTGCCACTACAAAGTTGGTTGAATCTCAAGTCAAGTCAAGTGGTTTTTATTGTCGTTTCAACCATATACAGTTAGTACAGTACACAGCAAAACGAGACAACGTTCCTCCAGGACCATGGTGCTACATAAAAACAACAAAGGACCAACACAGGACCACATGAGACAACACAACGAAATAAAATACCTATATAAAATACCTATATATATATATATATATATATATATATATATATATATATATATATATATATATATATATATATATATATATATATATATACCTATATAAAGTGCACGTGCACAGTACGGGACAGTACAACAAATTACTGACAATGAACAGGACAATAGACACAGTGCAGCACCGACCAGTACTCAGTAGTGCAAAAAGATGACAGTTTCTAAAAACGTAAACATAACATACTATGAGATAGTGTTCTATGCACATAGCAGTTATTGAGGTAGCAGACAGTTATAAAGTGACAGTAATTAAAGTGCAACTCAGGACACGTGTGTGTGTGTGTGTGTGTGTGTGTGTGTGTGTGTGTGTGTGTGTGTGTGTGTGTGTGTCAAACCAGTCTCTGAGTATTGAGGAGTCTGATGGCTTGGGGGAAGAAGCTGTTACACAGTCTGGCCGTGAGGGCCCGAATGCTTCGGTACCTCTTGCCAGACGGCAGGATGGTAAAGAGTTTGTGTGAGGGGTGTGTGGGGTCGTCCACAATGCTGATTGCTTTGCGGATACAGTGTTTTTTGTAAATGTCTTTGATGGAGGGAAGAGAGACCCCAATGATCTTCTCAGCTGTCCTCACTATCCTTTGCAGGGCTTTGCGGTCCGAAACGGTGCAAGTCCCAAACCAGGCGGTGATGCAGCTGCTCAGGATGCTCTCAATAGTCCCTCTATAGAATGTAGTGAGGATGGGGGGTGGGAGATGTGCTTTCATCAGCCTTCGAAGAAAGTAGAGACGCTGCTGGGCTTTCTTGGTGATAGAGCTGGTGTTGAGGGACCAGGTGAGGTTCTCCGCCAGGTGAACACCAAGGAATTTGGTGCTCTTGACGATCTCCACAGAGGAGCCGTCGATGTTCAGCGGAGTGTGTTCACCTTGTGCTCTCCTAAAGTCAACAACCATCTCTTTTGTTTTGTCAACATTCAGGGACAGGTTGTTGGCTCTACACCAGTTCGTCAGCCGCTGCACCTCCTCTCTGTATGCTGACTCGTCGTTCTTGCTGATGAGACCCACCACGGTCGTGTCATCGCGAACTTGACTATGTGGTTTGAGCTGTGCATTGCTGCACAGTCGTGAGTCAGCAGAGTGAACAGCAGTGGACTGAGCACACAGCCCTGGGGGGCCCCAGTGCTCAGTGTGGTGGTGGTGGAGATGCTGTTCCCGATCCGGACTGACTGAAGTCTCCCAGTCAGGAAGTCCAGGATCCAGTTGCAGAGGGAGGTGTCCAGGCCCAGCAGGTTCAGCTTTCCAATCAGGTGCTGGGGAATGATTGTGTTGAATGCTGAGCTGAAATGTATGAACAGCATTTGAACGTATGAGTCCTTATTGTCTAGGTGGGTGAGGGCCAGATGGAGGGTTGTGGCGATGGCATCGTCCGTTGAACGGTTTGGACGATACGCAAACTGTAGTGGGTCTAGTGAGGGGGGCAGCTGGGTCTTAATGTGCCTCATGACGAGCCTCTCAAAGCACTTCATGATGATGGGTGTAAGTGCGACGGGACGGTAGTCGTTGAGGCAGGACACTGAAGACTTCTTTGGCATGGGGATGATGGTGGTGGCCTTGAAGCACGTTGGAACGACGGCGCTGCTCAGAGAGATGTTGAAGATGTCGGTAAGAACATCTGCTAGCTGGTCTGCACATCCTCTGAGCTCTCTGCCAGGAGTGTTGTCTGGTCCAGCAGCCTTCTGTGGGTTGACTCTACGTAGAGTTTTCCTCACATCTGCCGTGGTAAGACAGAGCAACTGGTCGTTGGAAGGAGGGGTGGTCTTCCTCACCACCATGTCGTTCTGCACTTCAAACCGAGCGTAGAAGTCGTTCAGCGCATCTGGAAGGGAGGCATCTTTGTCACAGGCAACTGATGTTGTCCTGTAGTTGGTGATGGCCTGGATGCCCTGCCACATGCGTCGCGTATCACCGCTGTCCTGGAAGTGACTGTGGATTCTCTGGGCGTGTGCGCGCTTTGCCTCTCTGATTGCCCGTGACAGTTTGGCCCTAGCTGTTCTTAGGGCTGCCTTATCGCCTGCTCTGAAGGCGGAGTCTCGGGACCTCAGCAGCGTGCGCACCTCCGCAGTCATCCACGGCTTCTGGTTGGAGCGTGTGGTGATGGTCTTGGAGAAAGTGACATCATCAATGCACTTGCTGATGTAGCTGGACACTGATGCTGTGTATTCCTCCAAGTTGGTAGAATCGCCATATGTTGCAGCGTCCCTGAACATGTGCCAGTCAGTACACTCAAAACAGTCCTGAAGAGCAGAGATGGCTCCTGCTGGCCAGGTTTTCACCTGCTTCTGAAGCAGTTTTGTGCGTCTGACGAGCGGTCTGTATGCTGGAATTAACATAACAGAGATGTGGTCTGAGTAGCCGAGGTGGGGGTGGGGCTCCGCCCGGTACGTGCTTGGGATGTTTGTGTAAACAAGATCAAGCGCGTTCGCCCCTCTCGTTGCAAAGTCCACTTACTGATGGAATTTAGGGAGCACTGTCTTGAGATTCGCATGGTTGAAATCTCCGGCGACAATAAACAGTCCGTCGGGGTGAAGTTTATCATTCTCAGATAAACAGTCCGTCACAGTTCGCTCATAGCACCATACAGTTCACAGAGCGCTTCCTTAGCGTTAGCGCTTGGGGGAATGTAAACTCCGGTTATGTAAACAGTGGTGAATTCCCGTGGTATATAAAAAGGTCTGAATCTAACAGTCACAAACTCCAACAGCGATGAACAGTAACTAGAGACTAGCATAGAGTTCTTGCACCATTCCGTGTTGATGTAAACACACAAGCAGCCACCACGAGTCTTACCGCAGAAAGCTGTATTTCTGTCGGCACGAAACGAGGTGAGCCCGTCTAGCTGAATGGCGGCGTCCGGAACTCTGTCGCTGAGCCACGTCTCCGTGAAAACAAAGACACAGCAATCTCTAAACTCACGCTGAGTAGCCTGCTGGAGTTGGATATAGTCCAGTTTATTGTCCAGGGAGCAAACATTTGACAGCAGGATAGACGGGAGAGCCGGCCGGCTAGGGTTTGTTTTTAGCCTAGCATGAACCCCCGCCCTCTTGCCGCGCTTCTGCTTTCTCGCACACCGCTTACGACGTCCTCTCCCCCGGCCACCGGCATCAGGCAACGCCGAGGACTGGAGGCCTGGTCTCCGCAGCAAGCAGAGTACGCGTAGCGCCTCCTGCAGGTCATCATGCAGCTTGGTTTTTGCATGAGTCTTTTATTTTAGTAGTGTCTGGCGATGGTAGACACGAACACCGGTTGCTCCAATGTCCATGTGCTGCAAAATGCGGGCTTTTTTATCAAAAATAGCACCATTGTGCATCCGGAGTGGCCGCTGCGTGCTACCGCGCCGCCATCTTATTGTGTGCGACCGTTTTTTGTTCCGTATGAGAAATATCAAGCGGCAAATGTGCCAAACATGAAAGGAAACCACTTTACCCAGTCAGTCAGCACTGCTCAATGGACAGATCAGCGCAGAGACATGCATTTACACGTGGAGCAGTCTCGAACGCTCAGCCACGCAGATCATCATAAACAGCTGCGAGAAGCACGGGCTGGGTCATGAATTTGGCATTGATAATTTGTATAAAACCTCTATGAAAGCTCATAATGTGTCGATGATTAAAGTTTAACAGCATTGAAAATGAATAAGGAGAAATCTGCACAATGAAAAGACAGAAATTTTAAGGTTTCAATCCACACATCATATATATATATATATATATATATATATATATATATATATATATATAAGTTTTACCATGAACTTATATCAATATAGTAGTGAGAGAATACAATACAATTTCTGGATGTGTTTTCCTTATGAAAAATGCCATAATAAGTTTTTTTTGGTTACTGCTAATCGTTTTGCCCCAAGTGAAGGAGTTCAAGTACCTCGGGGTCTTGTTCACGAGTGAGGGGACAATGAAGCGGGAGGTTGGCCGGAGAATCGGGGCAGCGGGTGCGGTATTGCATTTGCTCTATCGCACCGTTGTCACGAAAAGAGAGCTGAGCCGAAAGGCAAAGCTCTCGACCTACCGGTCAATTTTTGTTCCTACCCTTACCTATGGTCATGAAGGTTGGGTCATGACCAAAAGAACTAGGTCGCGAGTACAAGCGGCCGAAATGTGCTTCCTCAGAACGGTGGCGGGCTTCTCCCTTAGAGATAGGGTGAGGAGCTCAGTCATCCGCGAGGAGCTTGGAGTAGAGCCGCTGCTCCTTTGCATCGAAAGGAGTCAGTTGAGGTGGTTTGGGCATCTGTAAGGATGCCCCCTGGCCGCCTCCCTAGGGAGGTGTTTCAGGCACGTCCAGCTGCAAGGAGGCCTCGGGGAAGACCCAGGACTAGGTGGAGAGATTACATCTCCACACTGGCCTGGGAAGGCCTCGGGGTCCGCCAGTCAGAGCTGGTTAATGTGGCTCGGGATAGGGAAGTTTGGGGCCCCCTGCTGGAGCAGCTGCCCCCGCGACCTGACTTCGGATAAGCGGTTGAAGATGGATGGATGGATGGACTGCTAATCGTGGTTCTACTTTTACTTGTCGTTACTATGATCTTATTGCAAAACCCACAGTTAAAACTATGGATAAAATGGAACTTTCCTTCTGTGGAAAATCTTTTCTAATTTTGATTGTAGAAAAGGCTTTGTTTGTCTTCAGATGACTGTATTTTAATCATCAATGTCCTGATAAATATAAAGAAACCGTGAAAGAAAACAAATTTTCTTTCAGTTGGACTGGTGTGATCAACTCAAGTGCTGTAACCATGTGCAGAATGTAACACTGTGCTACCACTCTTAAATGTGAGTCTGGAGCCATATAAATAAATAAAAAAATTATTTGCTGTGGTATTGCAAGAATTAATTTGCAAGAACAAATCTAAAAATAAGAAAAGATGCAAATTTGTTGTTTTATGCATTACCCAATTATCACTCTTGCTACCTGTGATCTCATTATACACCTTACCTACCTGACTTGCGTTAATTACATAGCCGAATTTCAAATATTACAAGTATTCATGCAAATAATATGAACAGAAAATATGGAAGTTCTTGAAAAGGAAAACCATCAACGATGGTTATGTGGGACAGTTGGATAGAGGTGTGCCATGGGATTTGTTTAATTTTAAAAAGTGTGCCGTGGCAGAAAAAAGGTTGGGAAACACTGGTTTAATTCACCATGGTTCCATTGTGTTCATGTAATACTCTTCTATCAATTCAGGGTAAAGTCAATGATCTAACATGTTATGATATTAATAATGCATGCTGCTTGCCCTAAAATAAAGGGACTCATTTATGAATGAAGTGTGGTGTCTAGAAGGTATCCAGGAGATTACAGGAGGCTTTATCTCTGTACTCCAACCAGGTTAAAACAGAGCATTACACTAAGGAGGAAGTTTCATTATCACAATAATGAAAAATAATAAACTCTGTGTATCCAAGAACCCTTACATCTGTGTAATTATATAATATCAGACAGATGATCAGACAGACTGATATATGTTTACCTTATTACATCGCATGTTCTGCGATGTGACTATCGCGGATGGATCTATCGCGGATGCGCACATCGTGATGTTTTGTGCTAAAACAATATATCGTCCAGCCCTAATAATATTTGTTTTAAAAGTACTGCTATTAGTAAAAGTGAAGAGAAGGCAACCTTTTTAATATAGATAATTTTGGATGCATTCATTGATTGGACATTATGAAGTATTTACAGGTGCAAAGCAGTCAAGTTCAGACATTTCCCCTCATCAGTGCAAGCAGTCCGGAAAGAAAAGAACTGCAAGACAGTAGAGAGTGTTGGGAAACCTCAAAGGGAGGGGCGTAGACAGCCAGATTAAGCCTTTGGCAGACGGTGAGCTTTAATGGATAATGTTGAAGACACTGAGCGAGAGTCAATGAGCACATGGAAAACAATATTAAAACCCCGAGCAGTCTGAATCAATCACGCACACTCTCAACATGTCAATGTGTAAATTGCGTTTGCGTCGACTCGAAAGTGACGGGCTTGTCCCGTCATTGATTCTCCATTAAGGGCAAGCAGCGCATTATAATATATTGACGTAGGCAGCTCCATGATAATGCGGCAAACATGCAAATAATCTGTCTTGTTGTAAATAAAGAAAGACGGATGCTTCTGCAGCATTAAAGCTGAATGATTGAAAGCATTTTTAATCTTTGAATAGCACATACATTGTTGAACTTTTGCCCCTAGCAGCAATATATCTATCATGATTGTGAAGCTCAGGGTGCCTTTATTGGACTGGAAAGATTTCAATCCTTTTTGTCCTTGCAGTTAGAGGAATGGTGGACGTGTCTGTAGACTTTTCGGTTATGGCGATTTAGCAATATTGTCCGTTTTTTGTTTTGAAATCTCAGACTTGAAATAAAGCCAAAGCAATTATTTATAAATGAGTTATCCACAACTCTGTCTTTTGCAAACCTTAAAAATGTGTGTTCTGGTACCCACACTTCCCAATTAGGACTGGGCAATATATAGAATATTTCACAATATATTCACAATATTTTTAAAATTAAGCAATTTTGTAACTATCAAGCTGAATTTAATAAGCTTTTAATTTGGCCACTTAATAATAAAATAAAATAAGTTTTATCACCAGCATTTCATTAGACTAGTTTTGCGATTCATACTTGTCTTGCAACTTTTTTGTATGAGAATATTA
This sequence comes from Xyrauchen texanus, assembly GCF_025860055.1. Classification (NCBI taxonomy): domain Eukaryota; kingdom Metazoa; phylum Chordata; class Actinopteri; order Cypriniformes; family Catostomidae; genus Xyrauchen; species Xyrauchen texanus. Next base: position 14,584,061 of record NC_068309.1, read on the forward strand.
AGACTAGGGGTGCAACTAATGATTATTTTTTGACAATCAATGAATCTAACGATTATTAGAATGACTGTTCAACTATTCGGCGACGATTAATCATTAGCTCGTAATCAATTATTTAGCTTGTGTATTAAATGTGCATACTATCAATAAAGAGGACAAAATCATCTTTTAAAAATACCTCTAAATGACATTCAATGAATTAAAAGGAAAAAACACTTTTTATTAAGTTAAATTCAGTAAAGAAATTCACTGCAAAAAATTATATTATCAAGTGTTTTTGTCTTAAACAATTGTCTAAACAATCCTTAAAACAATACATTTAATTAAGAAGCAACATATAAGATATTTAGACTTGCTTTAATGTTATGTAATGCTATCTTATATATGAGTGTATTTTTCAATTGGTTATACTTCTGCGAGTGCAGTTAAGACAAAATATACTTATTTACGATTTTCTAAAAGCAAGTCTACTGTAAATATGTTATATGCTGCTTCTCAGGTGAATGCATCTTTTTTTTAAAGAATTTGTAGATATTTTAAATATTTGTATTATTAATATTATATTCAACATTCTCAGATAAAAAAAAAAAAAAAAATTCTGCATTATAGCTCCTAAAGTTATGTCCTAATGTGTGTTGTTTTAAAGGAGTTTTAGATATGAAAATAAAAACAAATCAAAAATGTATTTTGTTGCAGTGTATAATGGTGTGAAGACTACCCTCTCTCACATTTCTGTTTACTTCAATCCATCTTTAACTCACAAAAAAACAAACTCTCTCTTATTAATAAAGCTGCATATTGCCAATTTCCTTCACGATAAGAAGTGCACAGTGACACATATATTATAGTTAAATAAGTCGCGAGCCATCACGTTATATTCTAGCTCCAGCATGTGCACGCTCGAAGGATAAGCATCTCCACAAAAGAGTGCGCATCAGCCGAATGCAGTTTCAATCTCCCCCTTAGATCGTGACATTCATGCAACTCATACAAGAGGTGCTGACAGCACAGAAAATGTCTAGTTTCCAAATTTTTCGTTGATTACATGATCTGCTTCCATATTATTTGAACTTTAATAAAGCTATAACACATTAAATATAACTCCATTTAAGATGTTATGCTAGGGTGTTTCCTTTAAAGACATACGACACCCAAGTTTTGCTCCAGCTGCACTTATTCCACAACAAGAGCTTCTGAATGCTTCTGTATTTACTTATTTTGTTTCATTTAGGGCTGCACGATATTGGAAAAAAACGACATTTCAATATTTCGTTATTCTGCTATATAGCAGAATAACGAAATATTGCAATGTTGTTTATATATATATATATATATATATATATATATATATATATATATATATATATATATATATAATATTTTGATATGAAAAATTATAGGATGACTTCACCAGATGACTTGAATAGCTCTATTTGAGAAGAATGAATTATTCTAGAATGATTGGGGTGATATTGTAGGGAACTGCATCTTCATTCTTTCAAAAAAGAAAATGAAAATGACTTTTTACTTTTTGAATTATTTTGGGTAGTTTACTTTATTATAATAATTAATACACTGTTTACAGCACACCTGACAATATTTCATGGCACACTAATGGGAAACACTGAATAAGTATTTCATACTTTGCAATCTACATCACCTGAAGTTGTTTGGAAGGTTTGAAGTGCATCTGGACTGTGAGCTGTTGTCTTCCTCTCAGTCAGGCGCAAACTGCAGTGCTGATCTTTCGGGTTGTCATCAGAGATTCATTTTATCTCATGTTATGTTAAATGACATCAAATGACTATTCGGCAATGAAAATTTTTGGCGACAATGTTTTATTGTCGATAGTGTTGACTAATCATTTCAGCCCTAATTAAGACAGGCATAAATTGCAAACAAATGCTAAAAAGAGGGTACAGTTAACAAATCTTTGAGTAGTACTTAGTGAAACAAATACCTAATGGGGGGCAACACATGATGTGAAGGAGTGTAGAGACCTATGTCCTGCTTCAACCCTGTCAAACCCACGCTCTCGTGTTGGTTGTGATGTGTAATCATTCTGTTGAATCAGTGACGGTTTCAGTAGAAAAACACTATAGTGACACTGGTTATTAATGTTATTTCCAATCACCGCCATGGTTTACCCAACTGTGACAACTTCCGCTTTGAGAACACAGAAGTGTGAAAAGGTTTCATTCAGCAATTCATTTGTGTCATCACTCAACAATGTTAAGTAAGTCTTCGTGTAGGATTTTAAGCCATTTCAGAGTGAATACATTCATTTGAGATATTCAATATTAACAAAAAGCTGAAAAATATTGAGATATATATTTGTTTAGCCATAAAAACCAGCCCTACTCTCAAGACAATTCTGCAGACATACCTGCCTTGTGCCCAGTCTCAAGGGAGCTACTTTAATCCCTCACTTCTAATCCATGCACTCCAATGAGGAGTACACAAATTTGTCCATTTAGCATGAATATTCTAGCTTAGCATGCTCTTCATTCATCCCCACTTCATTACTCTTTCCTGAGTGGAGCAGCTACAGAGACACCTGCCCCTCCTGATGCTTCAGGTAATTGCCTCTTGGCCATCTTTACATCTCATTGCTTTTAGGACTATCAAACAGATGGCTCATCCTGAACTCCCCACATTTCTCACTAAACTCCATCTGAGTGCTCCTGTCAATGTCCTGATGGTCCATGCCCACCTCTATTCTGTCAGCCCATGAAACGCACCCTTACGACACAGATGGACCCATATTTTCCTTGCTGTTCCTCTTCATTGCAATACCATTACTCCTAAACGTGTAGTTTTCTGGGGTTCACTTTCAATTTAATGTGCCATTCAAACTAAAATTCTTCTGTCTAACCCTCCTCTTCTAATTGGATCTGAATATGCAGTTGTTGTCATTTAAATGAACACCACAATGACTTTGGTTCACGTGTTTGCGACAATTAGTGTGATTACACTCCACCTGTTCATGACCTATTTATAGCTCAGTGATTCGCAATATAGGAATCAAACAGGTTGAAGACAAATTTCATTATTGGTTTTTAGATTGCACTCAAATTTATCTGCCTCAGGGTGGTATGAACAGGGCTGTGTGTGACATTGCTGTTCTACAAAATAGTATTGACCTGCTCTCATTTGTTTAGTGTTGTCATAATTATCCCTCCTCTCTATTCAAAGACAAAACAACCCCCCAGTGGGCTCATGTGGGCGTGCTCCAAATTAACAGTTGGTTTCATGTGGGGGCAGGATCAGTAAAACAGCTTCTTGATAGACACTGCTGGGGTTAGTAAGAGGACCTTTGGAAACCACTGGGATTAAAATATTATTTCCATAAAATGAAATAAGAATAAAGGGTTGAAACTTTTTTGCACACTTTCAGAGTCTTACACATATATGAAGTTGAACAATATATACAGTAGAATATTTCCAATATAGGCTATTCTACATATAAACAAACCAACATTGGGAATTTGTGCTTTTTATTTGGCAGTTAATTTAAGACCATGACAGTAGGCCGGGTTCCTGCTGGCTCCTTGTGTTTCCTTCAGTAGCAAAAATGCAGATCAGTTGGTATGTTCGATTACTTTCCACTCATCAGTTACTTCAAACTGTCCCTTTAAACAAACTCTTTCATTTTGCATCATCACTCAAAAATGTAAATGTGTAAATCCATACATGGCATATTTCATATATTATGTTTTAGTTTACACAATGTATTTCTTGCTATATTGTCCTGCTTTATTTCAGGTATAATCACTCTACGTATATCCCTTTTACCTATGTCTCTCTATTAGTTTTCATTAGTTACCTTTTTCACTGTTTTGCCCAAACTCTCTGCATAAGCAGTTCTATAGTTTTTTTTTTTTTCCTTCAATTCATCTCAATTACAATTCAGTGACCTGTCATGTTGGCTTCTCTTGAGAACATTTTTCTACATGAGTATACCTGAGCTCTCCTCTCCTCCTTTCTCTCCTGTCCTCTCCTCTCCATAAACGGTGTCTGAAAATAGCCAGTTACTAGGCACTCTCCACTGCTGCAGAGCACTGCTCAAATACCTGTAACCACCCTGCTTTTAAAAAAGTTGCTAAGGAACAATGGTGACATTAATGAATAGACTCTCAGTAAAGGTTATTGTGGTGGTTTGAATTGCTGTTTTAATGCCGGGAAGCCAAGCTGAAACAGCTAAAAGCCGGAACAGGGCATTTTTGAGGTTTGGCTAATGTCAGAATGGCCTGCTGTGATTTTTCATCAATGGTGAGGTCAATGCCCCTCTGACATAAAAAAAGAAAGGTTGATTTCTTAACTGCTAAACAAGCGTGTATAGGCTTTAAACAGTTAAATTTGTCTTTATTTGCTGGTTAGGCTGCAACTAACTATTATTTTGCTAATCTATTAATTTTAGATTTATTTCATAGATTGTTTTCCTGTATTTATTTTAAATGTATTGATTAAAAATGTCAATGATTGAGGGCATAGCGATTTGGTTTGATTCACAGTACCGAATTCAAGATTTGATACTCTCACTGTAATTTAGCAAAGCCCTAATCATGAAAAGTTGAGTTGAAATGTTTATTATTATTATTACTTTTAAGACATGTGCAAAACAGTTCCTTTCTCTTACTTATAAAACTTAACTAAAGGTACTGTTCGTTAAAGTGCAAAATGATCCATCAGGGTTGTACTGGGACTAAAAATCTGCCCAATGCAATGGTAAAACCAAAATAGAAATATTCATAATTGTACTCAACTGAAAATATAGATGTATGTTAAATACATACAGTATGCTTGCACACTATCACAGATTAAATACATTTTAAATATTTAAAATTAATATTGTAAGTTTTAAAATAGTTACTGATTAAATATTCTAAAATATCCTTAAAAAAGTGCGTAAAGAGTGCATACCCTCTAAAAGAGAAGTATTTTCGCCCTCTAAAAGAGTATTTTCCATTCATAAAATAATATTTATGTATGTTTTTAAAGGATATTTTAGAATGATTTTATGTTAGATGCCACTGTATGATTATCCAGTAAAATAGTGCTTACCATAATATAAAATCACAATAATGTAAATTCATAATAGAAATAATATAGATTCAATTAAGCAATGCCCACATATTTTTCTGCTTTTTTTTTTCTACTCAAAATTCAAATATGTGTTCCCCTTCTGTCACTCACTCGACGTCGTGTTGATTGTAGTGACACAAGGGGTCTTTCTTGAGAGCCTTACATACCTCTGGATTTGAGAAAAGGCCAATGAGAAATTGGCAGAGAGAATTTGCATGTCCTGCCCCCGGACATACGAGTATAAAGGGAAGCGGACTGTCAGTCAAATCTTTTCTTCGGAGCCGAGGGGTTGTGCAGCAGCAATCAGAGTTTCACTACTGCTCCACTCCCCTCTACCAGAGCATTGCTGTTGGATCTATGGCGCGTTTCCAGCGGCTTTATCCTTCTCTGCACGCTGTGCACCCCTGTGTGCTTCGACAGCGCTTCTGCAAAGAGTGTATACCCTCAAAAAGAGAAGTATTTTCCCCTCTAAAAGAGAGTATTTTCCATTCATAAAAGAGTAATACACAGCAGGCATTGAGCGTCCTTTTCAGGACACATCTTTTTAAAGATGCCCTTCCGCCTCTGTGTAGTTCCTGGATGCGGTCGATATCTCTCCGAATCCGACGGTCATAGATGCTGCCTCGTGTGTTTGGGCCACGATCACACTGAGGCAGTGTTTGTGAATGGTACATTTACTCAGTGCGAGAATATGACCATGGCAACGTTGCTATCACGGCCACTCCAGCTGCCCCCCCGTCGCTCCTTCTTCCCACGGGTTTGAGGACGACCGGGTTGGCAATGGAGGCGGGTGCGTGGATAAAGGTAAGTGCCTTCACACTGGTTAGCCAGGACCATCCAACTTGGCTACGCGATTCAGTTCTCCAGGCTCCCGTCTCATTTCAGCGGTATTCGCTCTACCTCGATGAGCTGCAAAAATGCCAGCACCCTACATGCAGAGATTACAACTCTGCTACTCAAGGATGCGATAGAGCCTTTTTCACGCAGAGCTTTAGATGTTCTGAGCAGCTCTTTGTCTGCTTTGGCGGACAACGGAAAGGGAACGCTGTTTCCAAACAGAGGTTAGCCCACTGGGTCATTGACGCCATCTCCCTGGCCTACCAGACCCAGGCCATGCCCGCCCCCTTGCTGGTTCGAGCACACTCGACTAGAAGTGTGGCATCCTCTTGGGCACTGGCCAACGGCACCTCCCTAGCAGACATCTTCAGAGCAGCGGGCTGTGCAACACCCAATACCTTTATGAGATTCTATAATCTCAGGGTTGAGTCGGTACTCAATTATTTTCCACGGTACGTTACCATGTTGGCAGAACTGTGTCTCCCTTGGTCAGTCTCTCTGCCCCGGTCGCTGTGTTTGTAGAGCTCCTCCCTTTCTAGGTAGGACCTACCACTGCGCCACTTCCACATGTGGTTTGACAACCCAAGTGACGCATTGGCGTGGTGACATATGTTGATGTAGGTTACCTCCCCCCAGCCTGGGCAGGATGTGGTCTCCGCAGAGACTTTTCCCCCTGAAATAATAGGTACGGAATAGAACGTCTACCCTTACACGTTTTATAGCATTAAGATGACGAGAAACATGGAGAGAGAAAAGGCCGCTGCTGGCTGGCTTGTTTTCATGATAGTCATGTCGCTTGTTCCCCCTTCTGGGATGCTGGGAACCTAAGTACTGTATATGTCACTTTTTTGGGGCATTGGGGAGGGTTAAGTGCGGCCGATACAGTTGCTTCTAGCACGCAGCATCTTGCCTGCACCTGTGTCAGCAGCTCACGTAACATGGTTTTAGTGCATGGCGTTTTTAAATGGGACCCCTTGTGTCACTACAATCGACACAATGTCGAGTGAGTGAGAGAAGGGGAACATCATGGTTACTGTTGTAACCTCCATTCCCTGATTGAGGGAACGAGATGTTGTGTCTCCCTTGCAATGACACTAGACCTACCACTGTAAACGGCCAAACCGTACTCTCGGCTCCTCAATGCAAAAACCTGACTGACAGACGCACGTCCGCTTCCCTTTATACCCGCATGTCCGTGGGCAGGACATGCAAATTCTGTCTGCCAATTTCTCATTGGCCTATTCTCAAATCCAGAGGTATGTGAGACTCAAGAAAGACCGCTTGTGTCACTACAATCGACACAACGCCTCGTTCCCTCCATTAGGGAATGGAGGTTACAACAGTAACCATGATTTTTTCAGTGTTTACCGTGTGTGCACACCAACGCTTTGCACAACTCTGCGGGTGCTTGCGTTGAGCGGTGTGTTGAAGTGCTGAAGCCCATGTTGCAAGTGATGTAAAACAGTCTCGTGTACACCACTCGCATCAGGTGTAGGCATTAAAGGCTAAAAACCTAATAATATAGGTGATATATTTTTTATTCAGAATGGCGAATTTTGGCAAAAGGAGACGTTTGCAACTCTCAAAAGTTCTGGGACCACCAAAAAAAGCCTGCGACAGGTAACTCAGCAGCTGGGTTGTTGTGATGTAGTTGCTGGGTTGTTGATTGAGGTGAGAGGGAGGGCTGCATGGATTCAACTGTCAGTGAGAATGACCCAAAGCTACACAACACAGAAAATAACCCAATTAAGTGACCCAACAAGCTTAGCCCAGAGTGTAATTGTGCTGGACAACTTTTTTTTCGCTTCAACTGAGAGCTTCTCTGGGCACACCGCAGATCCAACTAATGAAATTAATTGTTGACTATATTCATTATCGATTTGATCTATTACATGTTGCATTCCTAGTTGAGGGCCAAGAGCATTACCTTCATTTTGTCCTAACATTTAAACCATTAAAAAAAAAAAAGTGTTTCTTTGGATAAACAACTTTAGCTTAGCGTGGGATTAACCCTAGGCCATAAAGTACTCTCAGTTGCAAATTGCTTTTTCAGAATCAATCTGGTTTTTAAAGTTTCTCTTCCATCTCCTAAGGCATCCCTGTTGAGAATTAAACAATACGACATTAAAATTTAAAGCCTGTATTTGTCCTTGTTGTGGGAAGCCATTATGCCCCACTCCGATCATTAAAGAGAACGTTCCCGAATGCAGAGAGTGCTCTCTCTCCTTAAAGCAAGTGCCGTATGCTTCTGTATACCTGTCACACCCTGTTCCCCAGTGACTCTAGGGGGGCTGCATGTTTTAACATAAAGCTGCCAATCTCCTGATATGAATAATTGAAGAGAAGAACCTGCCCCCCATACTGAATGACTGTAAAATTATTTCACATTATACAGTATATTGTTATTCTCTTCATGAGTTTAGATATAATCTATAACATCTCTTGAACATATCTAATCCTTTCTAATTATATTGTCTTTTTAGAAGGGACAGTTTAGAAGAGACAGGAAACAATGGGGAAAAGGGGAGGGAGGGAGGGACTGGGAAATGACCCAAGCTAGGGCTGGGTGATATGGCTTCAGAAGTAATATCTTGATGTTATTCAGCAAATAGACTATTTATTTTGATAATTATGTTTTTGCTCTGAAATGGCATAAGTTTTTTTTTTCTTTTTAAATAAGAGGAACCAAAGTTTCATTTAAACAGACATTGTAGCCAAGTAGAATTAATATTTCAAAGGCATTAAATACAAATCTATTTAAAAATTATGAAGGCATGTTTCCCACAGTTTTTCCATAAAATTATCACAAGAGAGATGTAAAGGGATTAATGGAAAGGAGGAGGCGAGGACCAGCTTGACAATATAAATAATATTTTTAATAAAGAACTTAAACGAAAATACACACACAAGGTGTCGGACAGCTGCCCGTAACCGCTCTCTCCCTGTCACACCACTGTCCGCAGTCGGCCTTTATCCCCCCAGATTTGCATGTCGGTGGGACATGCTAATGTCGGCGGGGGATAAAGGCCGGGAAACGTCCCAATGTCGGCGGGACATACTAATTCTGTCTGCCAACTTCTCATTGGCCTTTTTTCATAGATCAGAGGTATATTCGGTGCTCAAGAGAGACCCCTAGTGTCGCTTCTTCGACACAACGTCTCGTTCCCTCCATCAGGGAACGGAGGTTACATCCGTAACCTAGACGTTATTTCTTAACACAGTTCTTCATAGCAAAGGTAGTTCTTAGAAACTAGCCATTCCGCTTGTTGTTCCTGAAGTAGTGAAAGTACCTGATGGATGAATTGGGAGAAGGGTCAAATGGACTAACTTGTTACCTAATACATTTGTAGTTTGACGTAAAAAAAAAAAGTCAAAAAGCAAGTCAAATATGGCAATGACTTACACACAAAATAGCTCGGGTGTCTCTCCTAGTCAGTGCACACACACAGCTTTGCGGCGTCTATTTCTCTCTCCCTCACTCTATGGACTGGGCACCTTTTTATTTCCCCTGTCTCTCACTGCAAACATAGAAACGGCAGTAACCAGCAATTAATCTCAGGTGAAAACCCTTACCACTTCCTCTCTCCCCAGACAAGTTGGCTGTCGCGGACAGGAGAGGAAGTGGGGTGATCCGGTCATTGGCATCCTTCATGTAGTGGAGTCATTGGAGCGGGGCTTGGTCCAAACAAAGGGTGAATGCTTGTTCCAACAAAAAGTAGCGAAGAGTGAAGGCTGCCTACTTGATGGCCAAGCACTCCTTCTCAATGGTGCTGTACCCTGTCTCTCAGAGTGCTTCTGTCTAATGCACATCACTACTTCCACCACCTGGGACAGTACAGCACCCAGCCCCCTGTCCGAAGCGTCCGTCTGCAAAACAAAAGGGAGAGAGAAGTCAGGGGAATGCAGAAGTGGCCCTTCACAAAGTGCAGCTTTTATCTGCGTGAATGCTTGTTGGCCACGGCTCTGTCCACTGAATCGGGTCTGGAGCTCCCTTTTTAGTGAGATCAGTCAGTGGGCTGGTGATGTCCGAATAATTAGGCACAAACCTTCGATAATAGCCAGCCAGCCCCAGGAACTGTCTCACCTCCTTTTTGGTCTTGTGTCTCAGGCAGTTTGCAATCGCTGAGGTTTATACATTTGGGGACGCACCTCACCATGACCCAAGTCGAACCCCAGATACCATACCTCCACCCACCCTATTGCACACTTCATGTTTGCTGTGAGCCCCGCTTGTCGCAGCAGCCTCAGAATGGCCCCCAGATCCTAAATGTGCCACTGCCAATAATTACTATAAATAATGATGTCATCCAACGGCATATGCAGTGTGCGGACTGAGGACCCTGTCCAAGATGCTAAACTGTACCCGTGGCCCCAAACAAACTGAATGGAATATTCACAAATTGCTTTATACCAAATGGTGTGGAAAAGGCAGTGTTTTCACAGGACATTGGCATTAAGGGGATCTGCCAAAATCTCTTTGTCAAATCCAGTGTCGAATAAAGGTGAGTTGCATCCAAACCATCGAGCAGTTCATCAATACGAGGCATTGGATAAGATCAAATTTCGACATCACATTAACTTTCCTATAATCCACACAGAACTGGACCAAGCCATCACTCTTAGGAACCAGAACCACCAGGCTGGCCCAATCACTGTGGTATTCTTCTACTACCCGCATATCCAGCATGGCCTTTAATTCTTCCCTTACTACCAGTTTCGTGTGTTCAGGTAAGTGGTAAGGATGACTTACCCCTCACTACCCCTTGGGTTGTCTCGATGTGGAGTTTTATAAGATCAGTGTGGCCAGGGAGAGGTGAGAATACATCAGAGAAATGATTTTGAAAGCTGGCAACCTCTGTACGTTGCAATGGCGATAGGTGGTCTCCACAAGTGCTGTATAACCAAGGTGAAGTGATTGAATTTTAGATTCACCTCCGGTCCGAGCTCCTCCATCTCCAGAACTACCGTCGCCAAGGACATGTGGACTGCCTCTCTCCATGGTTTTAGGAGGTTGAGGTGGTAAATCTGATGTGCCCTTTCCCTATCCATAAAGATCACTTCAAGGTAGACTTTCCCAGCTCACCATGTGACCTCATAGGGCCCTTGCCACTTCGCAAGTAATTTCAAGCTTGATAATGGGCAGCAATACAAGGACTTTATCTCCTGGTGTAAATTCCCATAGCCGAGCTCCCCGTTATACATCCAGGACTGACGTTCTTGCACCTGTTGCAAATTCTCCTGTGATAGATGCCCCAATGTGTGGAGTTTTGCTCTCAGATCAAGAACATGTTGAATTTCATTTTTACTCTGTGAAGGTCCCTCCTACCAGTTTTCCTTAATGATGTCTAACACGGGGCTTAGACCCATACAACAATTCAAACAGGGAAAATCCAGTGGAGGCTCACAAGACCTCCCGTATTGCAAATAACAAGGGTTCGAGCCACTTATCCCAATTCTGAGCATCTTCATGTTTGAATCATTTGACCAAGCCGTCCATTTGTGGGTGGTACACACTTGTCTGAATCAACTTAACCCCCAGTAATTCATTTGGTTTGCGTAGTGTACATGACATAAAAGTAATGCCCTGATCAGTAATTATTTCTTTTGGAATTCCCACTCGGGACATAATTTTGAAGCGTTCCCCAAAACACCATATGCTGAGATATTACGCAGCGGCACTGCTTCCAAATATCACATTGCGTAATCCACCAGGACTTGGTAATGCCTGTGAAAGTGATGCCCACGTTGTGTCTGTTATTAATGGTCCAACGAGGTCCAAGCCAATTCGTTTGAGAGGAACTTTGTTCAACAAAAGGCGACGTGATGGCACTTTTGGAATGGCTGGCGGATTCACCAGCTGACATTCATGGCATGCCATACTCCACCAGCGAACATCCCTGTGAATGCCCGTCAAATAGAAACAGGCCATGAGATGGCCTAGTGTTTTCCCCTGTCCCAAGTGACCTGCCATTGGATTATGATGAGCCACCTGGAATAACATTTCCAGACACTTTATTGATATCAACAACTGGGTTGTATTTTAATTTGTTCGAGTCTCCTGTTGTGACAGCTCTAGAGGGAAATCTGCTAATGGGAGTTCCCTAAGGGTGGGGGAGGAGGACACCTCCCCTTCCCCAGTATCAGCCTGAAATGGAGCAGCCGCAGATGGCCAGGCTACGTCTCCCCAGCCAGTACTTCACATCCCACACTATTCACTTTCTCACAGCACCCATCCACATATAACCCCTTCAATAATGATCGAAAAGCTGGCCAATTATTTCCCAAAATTAGCGAATAGGTGAGGCAAGGACTAACCAGCGCCTCAATATAATGCTTTTGTCCCTTATTATTACTGTGCTCACAGACATGACCCGGCTCCCCGCAACTCAAGCAGACCGGACCAACCCTCCCGCCCACACTCATGGCAGCGGACTCCTTCAAGAGAGGGGAGAGACAGGGCTATTGAACCCCGAAGACCGGGAAGCCGGTTTCTGGGGTAATGGAACAGGGCGGAAGGAAGAGGGGAAGAACAGAGGATGAGACATGAGTTGGAGAAAGGTCTTCTGCCAGCTGGACCGCTTCAACCAGCAATGCTGGTCGGAGGCACGAGACCCATTCGGCCGTCCCCTTCGGCGACCGGGATATGAACTGCTCCAGCACCACCAGGTTGATGATGTCATTAGCATTGTTGTCCTTCATAGCCACCCAAGGAAAACGTGTGGCTGACCTCGCTCAGCATCAAGAAGTGGAAACGCTGTTCTGGGCTGCTGCATCTCCCAAGCAACCAAATTGGCTCAGTTGCTAGGAAGGGTAGAGTCACATGGGGTAAACTCCTCATGGTCACGATTAGTGGTTCTCGCTCTCAATGGGACACGTGGTAAGTTGTGCATGGATCGCAGGGAGTAGAATGTTCTGGGAGTCTCTATAGTGTCATACACAATGAGCCACATGATAAGATGCTCGGGTTGAGAAGCGGTGGCAACTAAGACTTGTCCTCTGCCACCCAGATTGAGGTGAGCTATCATGAAGACCTACTAAGTAGTGGGAATTGGGCATTCCAAATTGGGGAAAAAAGGGGATATATATTATAATTTTTTTCTTCTTCTGGAAAGTTATTCAAATGCAATAGTAGACTTTTTATTTTGCTCTTGGAGCAAATGGATAAGTGAAAATAATATTTGCTCTGGTCTCTCATTCACCGCTGTCAAAGTTTACCCTGCAATCATTTATGTTCCAAATCCTGGAGTGTGAAAAAGGTCTATTACAACCACTTCAGCCCCTCTCTCCCGGTAAAGAGTAGCACGAGTGCAGATAACACACACAAGTTTGATCTCATGGCTCAGGGACGTGATCTAATCATAAGTGTGAAATTTGTGATGTTACCGCCACCATGCATTTGTACTTGGAAAAAAAATTGAACGAGTGCAATGTTCGATTTTTCAGTGAAATTATAAATCTGTAAATGTTAAGATAAAGCATTTAGGTTAAATGAAGTGGCTCTAACCTGTGTGTATCCTGCTGAGGCAGTGATATGTGTCCTAAGGTGTATAATAAGGTTGTTGGTGTTTCCCCCTTTGACTTGAAATCTCTGTTGAAGTTCACGGCAGATGGGTTTTCCAGGTGTCATAAGGTAAAACCCAAAATAATTCCAAATCTCACTACGTGAATTGTGTTGTGTAAAAAGCATCTCACTCTCCAAAGTTTTGCTTAAATCCATATCCATTAGGAGACACGATTGCCAAATTAACACACTGGGATTCAGATGTGTGGGTTTGAAGCATGAGAAAACCACTCACTGAAAGATAAACTACCATATACAGTAAGGGGCAAATACTAAACAGAATTTTGCGCTCTTAAAGGGCTCTGCGTGAAAGGAACACATCTCGAAAAGACTATATTTTTTACGTTATTGCAGACATAGGTCTTATTCAAATGAAGGTTTTAGCAAAAATAATATTTACTACTGCACATACAACATAACTTATGGTACTATTGTATTAACAATACTACCTTTTTAAAAAAAAATTCTGTGGCACCACCAGTATTTTGAAGCTTTAGTATCACAATACAACTGTAGCACTGGTCTGCCATGCTACCCTTTTTTCAGGATAAGATTTGTTTGAAATAAATGCATATATTTCTGTCCTTTACTTCACCCTAAACTGGGGGTTTACTGGTTTGACACCGCTAGTGCAGTCGTGTTTATTTCACCTTCACTAGGAGCTTTTATTATGAAAAGAAAAGTGCACATTATGATTTCATAAATCTGTTTTCCCAGAATCAGCTCTTTGTTTTTCATGCAGTTCGGTTTTCTAAAGAAGGTGATGACAGGCAGCAGTGTTTAATTTTGCAGGAAGAGAAGTGATAATCTGGTGAACACATTACACACACAGAGACAAAAAGCACCCTGCACTACATTCTGGAAATAATTGCTGCTCTTTTGTCTTCCCTTTGAGAATGTTACTCTGTGGCAGAAGCACACAAAGGCCTCTGCCATGTTTCTCTTTGTAGATTCCCTACACGTTGTCATGCCACAAAAAGCAGTCAGATGTGGAGAGAAAGAGAATATAAAGTAAGGGAGTTTTTAATGTGCTGGCTGGTCTTGGTGTGTCTCCAGCATGCCATGGCAGTAAAGAAGAGTCATCCAGGAAGAGCAGCTACCCTCCAGGATGTACTTCCACATTCAGCTCCAGCCGTGAGCTGCGTGCAGAGCACTCTCATTATTTCTCTCTCGCTGTCTGTCTTGCTCCGTTTCATTCCTTTTCTCTTGCCCTTTAGTTTGCTGCAAACATAAAGAAATTTAGTTGATGGACAGGTAAATTTTTTGTGAGTTTGTAAGATGTATTTCTGCTTACCAATCCACCCCGAAGAACAAGTATGGAATAAACAAGAATCCGCTATCTGAGTGAATGGAAATTTTCTCAAGCATGGCAATGACCTCACCGTAAATACATGCTGCAGTTTCAGTGGTCTTAGCATGTGGGATATTTAAAAGTTTTAGGAGGGGCATCTTTCAAGGCTTTGTTTCCTGCACCTCTTTTCAACAGCAAAAATAATGACATCAAAGTTGTGGATTAAGTTTCTAGCAGTCCGAATTGAACTGATGAAAGTTGAAATGACCTAAAAACAATACGTCTTTCCATTGCATTGTGTGTGGCTGAACGATCAATCGAGATAAACCGAATCAAGAAACCTTGTTTTTAGGGCTGCCCCCAACCAAAGATTTTCCTAGTCGACTAGTAGGCGTTAGTTTAAGCCATTAGTCGATTAGTTGTCGCACGTTTATGATATTAATTTAATTGCTTAAATATATATATTTTGGGGGAAATCAGAAAAGAGTTCCAGGGCTGAGAAAGAATGTTAAAAGTAACATTGCTAACAAGAAATATTAAACCGCAATAATGATTCTTTAAAATATAAATTTTACAAGTGCACGTAGAAGTGAGCCGCTGCAACACCGGCAAAAGCGGTAATGATTCTGAATGTGTTGGAAAAGCTAGCAAGAGACTGTCTGAACATTGTGTTAATTTATAGAGAGAAATGCACATTAGGCTTGAGCCAACTGATGATGATCTCGGGGATCAACCATGGTCTGAGTGATCGCCAATAGCTGAGGCCTTTTGGTGATATCAAGATGATATTTGGCTTGTTTTCCCATTAATGTATTAAATTATTATTATTATTAGGCTATTATTGTTATCAAATTAATATTACAAATAATGTGCCTGTACACACACAGACACGTGCTTGAAGAAACACTTTATTATGTTATTAAGAACAGATGACAGAAAAGTCGTCCATGTATGTATGACATGCTGTTTGTGAGGTGTGCAGTCTCGTGGAACACACGCATGTAAAAGGTTCTCAATCTTTCTTTGTTTCTGTCTTCTGATTTTCTTTTTTTTCAAGAACAGTATCATCCATAAGTGCTTCAAATGGCCTCAGACATCTCAGCTCAGGAGGTCGTTTGAGTTCAGTTTGCTTTATTTCCACAGAGCTGTTCATTGTGACCTCAACTCTGCAGCCAATACACGAATATAAAAACACGTTCTGCTCAAACCATGATTTAGATTTCAGTGATTATTATCATCATTATAATTATCATCTTTACATTTATAATTGTTTTTATGTCTTAATTTGTGTGAGTAATTTTCTGCCTGCATGTTTAGATGGATACTTGCCTGACAGTAAATGGAAAGGTGGTTACTTATAGAGCCTATATATATATAAATTTTTTGATCACTTCATTATTTTATTTGCTTTTTCGTTTCCATTTTCAAAAATCACTAAAGCAAGAATATTCACTGATCCCTCAGCCGATGCCAATGTAATTGGATATTGTGAGAGATAAATATGTATATATTGTTAAGGAGGGAACAAAACAAATGTATTCACACTCATGATGTATTATCCTGGACAACGAAACACCCAACCGGTAGAGAATGCACAGATGAAGTAGGTCCTATGCCAGAGAGATGACCACAAGTGGATATAATTTGTGATATGTAAATTGGAACAAATGAATTGCATGTATACAGGTATCTATTACCCATGTGCTTCTGTATTACAAGCATGTAAAGAGAGGAAGGAGCACAGCGACAGAAGCCTGGGCTCCTTTTAGCAGGAGTCATAGTGCCTCTTAATATAGAGAATCCATTAATCTGATATTACACCCTCCAAACGCGTCAGCATGTGGTTAAAACCATTAAATGGTACTCTTAGTTTTCTACTTTCTCTTTGCTTATAACTGCTTACCTTTTCTTTCTTTTTGTGGACAGAAGAGGAGAGCATTTTACCACATTTGGAATGAGGCACATATTCAAAGGTTGTTCTTAAAGCAACTTCACACAGAAATGTATTTCTGAAATTTTCCGCCAAAATAAAGGTATGAGGGTTTAACCAAACCCCATAGCAATGCCGCGCGGGTACAGGTGTTTTCAGTAACTTTTTTGTTTGTGTCATCTTGAACAGCGACACCTGGTGGTGTGGATGTAGTATCATGTATATCAATAGTTTTCAGTTTCAGATGCCATTGTAGAAATATACCAGTTACAGTCAGCCATGATTAATTTAGTCCTAGATTGAAAGTGTGTAATAACAGGGTGGTTTCTGAGATTAAGTGAGAAGTATTCGACTGGTCACATAATTGTAACAAGGCAGCCCCAATGAGGGGGACCCTCACCATGTAAAATAAAACAGCATTTATAAGGTTAATGATGTGACCGGAGTCTTCATTATATATGGGTGGTCATGATTTTTACATATGATTTAAAATGAAAATACATTTATTTATTAGAAAACTAAAAAATGTATTATTATAGAAATATTACATGAATAATTATAATAAAAATAATAATTGTTTTTATAATACAATGTTTATGTCTATAATATATCAATGTAGAATACCTATTATTATTATTATTAGTAGTAGTAGTAGTAGTAGTAATAGTAGTATTATGATAATAATATTAATCAGTATTATATTACAATAATATAATATTCAAGTTGACTGGGTTTCAATAAATGATAAGTGGGCCACGTCATAAAGAGTCCAAGAGTCCCCATCACAAAGTACAACCAAATCCTTCCAAAGTACAGAAACAGATAAAGAGATGAAAATTGATCATTCTAGCTCAAATTCAGACGCAAAATAAAGAGTGCTGAATTCCGACAGTTCAAGAGTATAAAGCAGAGCCAAAGTTTGCTTTTAATGCTGTCTTTTATGAAACTCTGCTGAGAAACCCAAGGAAAATAATCAATTATTATAAATGTCAGTGGGTTTACAATAATTCCTCTGGTACCCATTAAAAGACACTTTCACCCTCTCTCTCTCTTGCAGTCATACTAGTCAGGAACTTTGCTGTATGAAGCCTGCTGTGCCATATCTGTGTTTCAGGCTACTAAAGCCATAAAAGTCGACCACAAGTGGATCTAATCTGCCTTCATAATTCCTATCAAAGACATGTGATATGTAAATTGGAACTAATGCATTGCATGTATACAGATATCTAATACCCCTGTGCTTCTGTATTACAAGAATGTAAAGAGAGGAAGGAGAGCACAGAGACAGACGCCTGGGCTCTTTTTAGCAGGATTCATAGTGCCTCTTAATATAGACAATCCATTAATCTAATATTAGACCCTCCAAGCGCATCAACATGTGGTTATAACCATTAAATTGCACTTCTCATAGTTTTCTACATTCTCTTTGCTTATATCTGCTTACCTTTTCTTTTTATATATGTCAGTGTTTCCCTCTCTTCCTTTCTATATTCTTTCTTTCACTCTGTTTCATAATAGAACACAACAACAGGGTCACTTAAGTAAAAATCGAATAAATTTTATCAATAGAGAAATTTATTTTTATTGATTTATAACATGTATAAACTTTTTTGGCAGACCTACCACAAGTTCTGATATTGTTAATAGATGGTAGGTCAATATGATGTTAACTTCATTGAAAACATTTGATTGCTGAATTTTCAGTTAAGTAGGCTATAACACCATCCAAAATCCTGAAGCGAGATCCACTAATCATAGAAGTTGCTGTTAGAATGGAAATGTGAATCAAAATAGCTTCTATAAAGCGTTGCATCTGACATAATGAAGACCACTTCTACAGTATATTTGTATACAAACATACATTTGTATAGTTGTATTCCAATGAACTTCACATACACTTACATTTTAGCATTTTATTAGGAACACCTGTACATCAACTTATTCATGAGGTTATCTAATCAGCTAATCATGTGGCAGTAGTGCATAAAATCATTCAGATATGGGTCAGGAGCTTCAGTTAATGTTCACATCAAGCATCAGAATGGGGGAAAAATGTGATCTCAGTGATTTCAACCATAGGGCTGGTTTGAGGATTTCTGTACCTGCTGATCTCCTGGGATTTCACACACAACAGTCTCTAGAGTTTACTCAGAATGGTGCCAAAAAACAAAAAAGAAAAACATTCATTCTCATTCATTCTCTCTTTCCTCTATTTTGGCACATGATAATTGGATATGGATGATAAAAGTTAGTGTTTCTCTTTCTAGCTTGCTCTCTGACTCTTTGTTTCTGTTGCAAACTTAAACATGTATGGTATTGGGTTCTAACAAATGGAATATTTCCCATTTGTTTTCTGACGTAAAAAAGCTCTAATAGAATTTTTTTTTTTTTTAAAGAAACAAAGAAAGAAATGGAAAATCTAAAACTAAAACAAACGTAGCCTATTGCATCATTATTATGCTTTCTTCAGTATTGTTGATTATATTTTTGCATTTTTAAGCACAATCTACAAAATTATGACATGACAGCTTGATTTCTGTCATAGAAGAATTTTATGTAAAGCTGCTTTTGACACAATATGTGTTCTGCTAAGCGCTATACAAATAAAAAAAATGTCTTGACCTGACTTGTCACTAAAGCCAAGCTAATCTTCACTGTTTTCCATTTGAAAAACTTGCTCTGACACTTGCTCTGACACTGCTCACTGCACAACTTAATGACTAAAGGCAATAATATAATAAATGCCACTATCTATAATAAACCCGAATGCGAAAATGTATTGGTGCAGTTCCATTGTAGTACAGAGGTGCCACATGGCAACATAGCAGTTTTTCCAATTGTGTACAATTTCCGAGTTTTCTGTAAATTATGTTAGATAAAGTTGCTAAGTTAATAACATCAAATTAACTAAAGATGCCCCAAAAATCATGTGTAATAAAAAAGAAGAAGAAAATATATATATATATATGGTTTTATAATGTATTAGAAATTTGTTTAATAGAACAATTCGTGGAGCACTTCAGTAGGTGTCTCCCCCATAAGGGTAATCCCAGGAACATTTTGGGGACAAAATCAAATGTAAGGTGGCTTAAAAACAGCATATAATGGGTTACTTTAAAGACTGCCCTTTTATTTCCAAAAACACATTTAGTTTTTTCTGAAAGGTGAGAAAGTGAAATAAAAATAAATTGTTGCCATATGGCTACACAATACTATACAGAGATGTCCTGCCAGGTGATGCATGGATGCTCATGCTGTGAGTGCTAAACTGCGGCCCTCCCTCCTCAGTTGCTGATCATTTCTCACCTGTTGGGTGACCCCTCCAAGGTAGCAATAATAACTGCCCGTCTGCTCTCCTTTGCTTGCGAGAAATGGCACAAAGTACAGAGTAAGCAACTGTGCCCCACAGCGCTCCTCACTAACTCAATTTCATGAATCTGTTTACATACAATAGAAATCACCAACTCTCTTAACTGCATACTCCATTTTTCTGTCCTGTTGGTAAATTGCATTGGTTTTCAAGCTTACAGAAATATGCAATGTGGCTTAGTGGTTTGCGCACATGCTCCATGTACATTGATGTCTCATGTGAGAAATGGGTTCAAATCTGGCCTGTCACTCTCTGTTCTCCTAAAGCTCTCGCTTTCAAGAAAATGTCAAAAAAAGGTCCAAAAGTATCTGATACTACTGTCAGCATTTACAGCTAGTATGTAGTAGTTTGATTTCAGAGCTTTACTAAGCAAGTGACACGAGAAAATTGTTATTTATTCTGATAATTTTCTTTCAACAGTTGGTAGCGATTCGGGTAACTCAGATCATAGCCGTTATCTTGTCCTGGCATATTGAGGCATGGTGATTGTTTTAGACTTTTTCTTGGCTGCCATCACATCTTCCCTTGGTTGTAAGTTACAGAAAGAAGAGTAGTACCAAAACGGACAATAGACAGCAAAGCAGATACAACAAAAGATAAAAGGAAGTGTGATGAGGAGGAGGGTGTGGCCGGGCCGTAACGATGGACGCCCAGCGCTGAATCAGCCCAATCAGCGAGAGAGGAATTAAGAGGAGCCGAGGATGCCAGTTTAAGAGAGAGAGAGAGTCACGCGCGGCCTGTGTGTGTGTGTGTGTGTGTGTGAGCGTGTATTTATCACTTTGTGGGGACCAAATGTCCCCATAAGGATAGTAAAACCCAAAATTGTTGACCTTGTGGGGACATTTTGTCGGTCCCCATGAGGAAAACAGCTTATAAATCATACTAAATTATGTTTTTTGAAAATGTAAAAATGCAGAAGGTTTTCTGTGAGGGTTAGGTTTAGGGGTAGGGTTAGAGTTAGGGGATAGAATATAAAGTTTGTACAGTATAAAAACCATTATGTCTATGGAAAGTCCCCATAAAACATGGAAACACAACGTGTGTGTGCGTGTGTGTGTGCGTGTGTGTGTGTGTGTGTGTGTGTGTGTGTGTGTGTGTGTGTGTGTGTGTGCACGCACGTGCATCTATGTGTTTTATGTTATGATCAGTTCTTTTATGTAATTACATTTATGTTGAATGTTCTGCCAGTTCCTGCCTCCTCCTTGCCCATCCTTTACCCGTTACAGGAAGTGGTCTCAGCCAATGCTCTGTGTGTGCGCACTGAAGCCAGTTTGTTTAGTGGTGAGTGCTTGATG
Source organism: Xyrauchen texanus (assembly GCF_025860055.1). Lineage (NCBI taxonomy): Eukaryota > Metazoa > Chordata > Actinopteri > Cypriniformes > Catostomidae > Xyrauchen > Xyrauchen texanus. The sequence goes on from NC_068309.1 coordinate 14,605,427, forward strand.
GTTTGTCTATGAACTCTCAATTACCTCAGCGTCAGAGTGGACTGTATGACAGAAGAGCTTCTCTTTACACTGTGTGAGCTACATCAAAGGTCAATGGAAAGTGGCGGGTGGCCATTGTGCAGCGACCAGAGGTTTGTTGTCCATCAGAATGCTAGCCAGAGGCAGTGCAAAGTTTCTTGTCAGTGCTGAATGAGTCTCTTCTCCTTTTTTGTGGATGCTAACCCTTCACAGGCCCCTTGAGACCAGTCACCACTTTTGATGCCACACCCAGTCAGGCATACACATGCCAATGCTCTGTGTAGACAGGTCTTCCAAGGTTGGTTGGATTTGAATTATTATTCATTTTATGTAGTTTTTCATTACCAAACATGGTATATTCTAATTTAGGTATCTAATTTGTCAAAATTGAAAATTGGCCAAAGCATGTGTCATAATTCTACTTTGAGGTTTTATTTGCCATTTTACAATTCATACTATGCTCTATCTGCACAAGTATTCAAACTATTTAGTTCTTGTCTGTGTCCAAAGGATGTATGCTGCTTTTCAGATCCCCCACTTCTTTGACATGCACAGAATATAACAGAATTGCACTTCTATTGTAAGTAGTGTTGTGCAAGCCCTGTGGCAATCTTCATTTAGGCTCTGACCCTGCTTGACTTTGTGGGAGGAGTGAAAGTTCAACTATGTTTGAGAAATGTCCCAGAAAAGAAATCCAGACTACAGAGGCATTTTTGTATATATTTGATTATATCTTTTCATGTGACAACACTGAAGAAATTACACTTTGCTACAATGTAAAGTAGTGAGTGTACAGCTTGTATAACAGTGTAAATTTGCTGTCCCCTCAAAATATCTCAACACACTGCCATTAATGTCTAAACCGCTGGAAACAAAAGTGAGTACATCCCTAAGTGAAAATGTTATGCTGTTTTCTGACACTCGGTTGCTTCTCTTGCCAAATAGCCAGGATTATTTATTTGTCTGTATGCAGCACAGGTGGAAATTGCTTAAACCACATATCGTTTATCCTGCTCTCGATCTAGATGCCAGACCTTGTGTGTTTGCACAGCCATCTGCTCACAAACATGGATAGCACTGTGTAACCGATAAAGGATGGGCAAGAAGGAGGTGGGAACCGGCTATTCAGTAAATGTAAGGTTTAATGTTAAACTCAACATAAAACAAACATAAACAAATACACACATGCAGCACGGCCTTGTGCATCTCTCTCTCTCGAACTGGCATCTCCGGTCCCCCTTTATCTCGCTCTCCCACTGATCATCTGATTCAAACCCTCCTCCTCGTTATACACCTCCACTGCCCGATTCAGGACGGGGCACCACCGAAATGACCTAATCTCTACAGGGGAGATGCTGACTTCAGGCCATTCTGTCAGCCGTGGTCTACCCCGCCTCCTGTGAACCTGGGGTAGAGAAGAGTGGGGGGGAGAGGGAAAGGGTGAGCGGGAGACACACCGAGAGAGAGGAGAGAGAGAAAAACTTGCTCGCTGGTCCTCAACCGCTCCTCTGGCAGATGACAGCTCACTCCTCCCTACGGATGGCAGTGAGCCCTCCAACCCCTGGTGGAAGGAACCACTCTTCCCCTTCTCAGTGGACGGCAGAGGTTCCTCTGGCTCTTGGCGGCTGGCAGCGACCTCTCCAGGCGGCTGCTCCTTCTAACAGATGGCAGCAGCAAGGACTCCACGACAGCTCATCCCTCCTCCTTCCTGGGTTTTCAGCACCGATGTAACAGATAAAAGACTGGCAAGGAGGAGGCGGGAACTGGCTGAATAGTTAACGTTAGGGTTAATGTCAAACTCAACATAAAACAAAAAATAAACAATCACACACACATGCAGCATGGCCACTTGCATCTGTCTCTATCTCTCTTTCTCTCACTCGAACTGGCGTCTCCGGCCCCCCCTTTATCTCACTCTCCTGAATCATCAGATTCAACACCCTCACAGCCCGGCCACGCCCTACTCCTCCTCATGCACTGTCATTAATGCTGGCATCAAAACAATTGATTATGTAATAGAGTACGGCTGCCAGATATCAGTCGCTAATGCTACATAATCTGCAGGCTCCTCTCGGGAATCAGCCGGGGTGGCAGACCCTGTACCCCTGCTGAAGGTCAGCCCTGGATGGGGGTCTGAAAAGTGCTGTGCTCTCCTGTGTGGAGGATATGAGCACCTGGCTGAGGCACTCACCTGTGGTGAGGCAAACCGCTTGGGCAGCTGGTTTTGTCTGTCACACAGTGCTAATACCATCCGTGGAGGCTATCTTTACAGAAATGACATTTGAATGGCATTTTCAAACCTTACTTTTTTACAAGCATGTAATTCATGCAGCTAGAGAAATTATTTTTATCCTCAAGGGTTTAGTGTCATTCTATTAAAATGGTCACTGCATCATCCAGAAGGATTGTTCTTTTTTCCCCTCCTTCCATTCTAGTAAGTGATTTGTGAAGAGCTCTGTACTTACACAACATCCATATTCCATTCATTCTTCACTTCCCTCTGTGGCCTTGCTAACAGTGTCGAATGACCATGTAAGCTTTGAATAGCTCAGAGGTCCACACTTTCACCTCTTTTCCACTCCACACTTAGCCTCTCTGCAGGCAAAAGTTATCAGTCTCAAAGCGAAGCTCTCATAGGACCTTGACAGGCACCTTGGATGCCTGCTTTCCACCAACAGTGCGACCGCCACTAAAACCTGCTGGTCTCAAATAGGGTTGCTCCAATACCAAAATTTTGGCTTTAGCACGAGACCAGCGCTGGTTCCTCTGTATCTTTACTAAATCGATCTTTATGCAACAAATGAATAGCCTCAGATTTCTGATAAAATTACACAAAAAATGACTTGATTAAAAGAACTGCATAAAGTCTTTCGGTTACAAATTCTGCATGTTCCGTTTTAATTTTTGGTTTATTAAATGTTATCATTTAAACAGTGTTTAATTAAATGAAAATATTATAATTAATTGTCAACAAAACTTGCTATTTTATTTTTGGTCAAATAAAATGCTGCACAACAGAGCTTCCCAATGTTCATATTCCAATGATATTCATATTCAGATATTCAGTAACCTACTCAACCATTACTATACAATGTGTTAATATTAAAGTATTTGTATTACTAATATTATTGCTTTGAATATTATTATTTTTCTATACAGTAGTAAGACCTTTTTGGTTGTAATGTCTTCAGTTTCAATCATCCAGTAGAATTGAGCATTTATTTTGGCAGGCCTTTGAGTTTTTCCTGTTCTTAACAGTTGTTTTTAACAAGCTCCAAATGAAATGCTAAAAACTCATGAGATGAAATCTCGGCCAGCACCGGAGGAGTTTATGTGATTTGTTCAATGCCGCTCATACACTAAACACACACATTATGAGCATCACGTGCAATCTCTCGTCTCATCGCAGCGGTACCTCTCATCCATTCTGAAGCGCACAGCACATACAGACTGTATATAATTTGATTAAATTACATCCTTTTGCTGTTTAATGATCACACTTGGCCATTTCAGATTTGAATTTGATTTAATTTTATTGTCAAATTGTCATTGATTTAATTAAAAAAATGTCACATCCCATACAATTGTGCTAATAGCAACATACTGTATTATGGTACCTGAATTAGCAACAAGATGATATTGTGCTGTTTTCAATTATTTTGTATTGCGATATGACATTAATTCCAGCATACTGTGTAACCCTAGTCTTGATTCAGGAACCGCTAACATCAGAGGCCGGGGCCGGTATAATATCTGTGCCAAGTGAATCTTACAGAATAAGACTGGCAAGACTGATTCAAACAGAACTGGATTGTTTCAATCCAAATCAACCAAGCTGTTTTCACTGTAAACAAGTTCAGTTCACGGCAGGAACAGTTTCCTGCGTTGCACATCAATTCTAGCCACTTTATTTTCCATGTTTGATTTGTTAATGATATAAAATGATATATCGTAAGTGTTAACTGATTGTTAAAAATCTATTTGTTCTTACTTTTGATGTGATATTTATATTTTATCAGTATTTATCTTATTGTGAGGTAGTTGCCGATACCCAGCCCTATTTTAAGCATTCTTTACTGATCTTCCTGTGAGTTTCTTGATACTTTAGCATCTAAATAAAATTCTCCACTGCCTGATTCTCCATATATATCTTTGTTGCTGCTGCTTTTCCAGCACCTTATAATCTGGAACTTTATCTCTGCTTCTCTCTATATTCTATGCATTTGTGAAACTGCCACCTTCCAGATATAGACTTCCACCCATTGTCTTTGCCCAGCTCACTGGATGTGAATTAATGTATTATCTCACCAAATATCACTTATTGCAGATGCAATACATTATAATATTAATGGAAATGGATAGTCGGTCACAGTATGGGTGTTTCTTTTTGTGTGTTGCAGTGGGGTGTTTAAAAAAAGTATTATCATACAGCAGTTTAAAGCCTGTCTGTCACACAACAGCAAAGCGCAGTCACACAGAAAACAAATCTCTTGAAACCAACTAGAGCTCTCCCACTTTCATATAGAGTCTCCTGTGATTTGTAAGTGACACAAATGTATGTTAGTCAACTGAAAACCAAGCTCATGTTTTCCAGTATAAGGTGCTCCTCTTGACAAGTGTACTTTAAGGTTTGTTTTCAGTGCTCCAGACACAAGCCAAGTTGTTGTTTATTTTACACTGTAAAAAATAATTTTCTTTCTCAGTATTTTTCTCTGGCTTTCTAGTAAAAATATAAAAAGAAGACCTATTGACTGAATAAGTAAAGCTTTTTTAAGTGAAATCTAATAACATTTTATGAGGTTTAACGTGATGTTTTTCATTTGAATTAAGTTTGTTTTCCTTACCCCAATGGCAAATTGTTGTTGTCTTTTTTTCTTGTTTTACAGTATGCATAAATCAAACTAATTTTATTAGATTTATCTGAAAACAAGACTTAATAATTTATGCCATTTTGCTTGTCAAGTAAATATATCTTGTTTTAAGTCCTGTTGTCAGAGAAATGTAAGGGATTTATGCTTTTAAAAAAGAAACTATTTTTCAGAGGACTAAGACAAATAATCTTGTTTTCCCTTCAAATAACGTTGAATTTTCTTAACCTGTTGGCATATATTTTTCTTGTTTTAAACATAAACCACAATAATTGTTTTAATTAGTTAGTTAAAATGGCTTAATATCTTATGTCATGTTTCTTTTCAAGTAAATGTATCTGTTTTAATCTCATTTTAAGAGTAATATATATATATATATATATATATATATATATATATATATATATATATATATATATATATATATATATATATATATATATATATATATTATACAAAATAAAATTAAACGCTTTTAAAGCACAAATCTCACTTAATTCTGTTGCTGAAAATTAGACTTATAACAAGACACATGTACTTGAAAAGCAAAATGACAAAAGATAAGAACACTGTTCAGATATTTTTACTGGTACACAATACCAAAATACTGATTAAGAAAAATATATTGGTATTGCATTATTGGTATGTTCTTGCTATATTTGTGATTTGTCAACTCTAAATCCTGCCATAAGTACACTTAACTATCCTGTGTCTGTGTTCTGTACTTCATTAGGTTTCTTGGTTTTGCTTTGTAAAAATCACAGTTGCTCAGTGGGACATACAGTATCTGAAAATACAATCGACTCCAGAGAGGCACGACCTTCTCTCAGTTAATAGACTACCCAAATGATATGTTTATGGTTGTCCAATCATCGTTCATGTGATTTGCCCAGTTTCTCCTAATCTGCTGTGAATGGAGCCAGTTCTCAAGGGAGCTGAGCAGGCAGACCGTGGTGACTGCTCGTAAATTGCAATGCTAATAAAGGGAGTCTAAGCGGCTGCGTCCCTGATAGAGTCGCGTTTAATGGAGATATTTGGGGGATGAGCATTTATCAGAAGTTGACAGACAGACAGCTCTCTACTCATCCAAATGAAAGGTGTGTGGATCCACCCCCACTGGCTCAGTGGACGTGAGGCGTGTCTACGAGATCTGTTCAGAGCAGTCCTGAACAATCACGTGCAATATGCTACACATTTGGCCACCAGAAGAAAGAGAATGGCAACATTTTTCAAGATAACTCTTGAGGTAATTTGTATGTGCTGCTGCCCATTGTAACCCCACCTTTACATCTGTTTGGGTACAGCTCTCTCTTCTTCTTTATGTCAGCAATGACTTGGACACAAACAGATGGGGATGTCAAATTGTCACTCAAAAAGTGAAGCTCAAAATAGAGGAAGCTTTTGTTGACACATATCCTCTTTATGCACAAAAAAATTCCTGTTTTGCCCTTCCTTTTCGTCCTTTGACCCAGCTCGACCTGTAAGAGCGTGTTTGCCTCTCAGCCATGTTTCATTTTGGAGTCGTCCCTCGAGGCTTGATCTTCACATCCGTCTTTCCTCTCCCCCACTTTCTCTTCCAGGAACTGCTGATTTAATGAAGGCCCCTGTGGTCAACATTACAGTCTTCTGTAACAGGAGCCCCTGGCACCATCGGAGCCTGCGTGTGTCTCCACATATAAAAAACACATAACAATGACCCGTCTTCTCTGCACATATATGTTTAAAGTTATGTTGAGATATATTTGCTGATTGATTCCATTCTGTTGCATTTATGACCAAAGTTTTATTTCTACCCTCCTTAACTTTATCTCAAAGCCTGCGCTTCCTCTCACCGGACAAATGTTATAAAACAGAAGCTGTGGGAGTGTTTTTTTTTTTTTTTTTTATAGGCCTGAGCTGAGCTGCCTGTGGAGTGCCTCATTAGAAGAGAGAAACAACTCTTTTTCTTTAGGTCAATATTTCTAACTTGTCTCTTTGGGATTAAAGGAAACAAAGAACATAATTCATCATAACTGTTGAATTTTATAAAATTTGAATAAATTTTGTTTTCCTTACCCCAATAGCAAATCCTTCGATTATTAAAAAATTGGCTACTTCAAAGACACTCAACATTCAAAATTTTCTCTGCAAAACAGAAATGTAATCACTCCAGGTCTGGGTTGTCATGGCACCAGAAGTACTCTCCAAATATTGCCCACAGAGACATCTCTTCTGTATTGTTTTATCTTAATAATGTCCCACTTCTCTGGCTTGTTCAGCCCTACTGTTTGGATAATAGTGTAATTATCCTAGCAATGCGACAGGCTAATGAGGTTCTCTGTGTTCAGAGAGGCAGGGCAGAGTCGATGCATTTACCTTTTGTACCCATTTTACTTGAGCATATTAATTACCATCAGACTAGTGCATCAGACACCCCTTGTTATAAGCTGCTAGCTGCAGAGGGCCTGCCCTGCAGTGGAGTTTGGCTCCACAACTGGATCTCATTAGCATCAGCTTTCTAATATAAAGTAGGCATATTATGGAAGCTTCTGATGTGTAAACAGCAGTTGTTTATTTGACAAAACACTTTCTGTCTTAGGCCAGAAATATACTCAAGTACGCTTACGCAGTTTTGAGCACTTCGCCAATGCGCGTTCCAGTTGTCGGTGTAACAAACCTCTGTATTCAAGAAATAAAGTTATATAAATAGGTTAGTTGCCCTGGAAGAGTATCTTTAGGACTTCCCGTTAACTTTCGTTGCCATAGCAACCAACACCAGTGATTGTTTTTTTTGTTATCTGGGTCAACACTAATGAAATAAGTTTCATCGATGCATATGAACGTCAGCACGGTCCACAATGCACAAATAAATAGTAATTAGTTAAAGTGCCCAAATTGTCACACCAATATATGTAGTGAATTTGGTATGATAAATGTACACTGCATGGGTTACATTATTTGTAAGGGAAACCGTATGTGTGAGCTAGGAATTAAATTAAACGGTCCTATTTCTACATAATACTGTACACATACTGTAAGGACATTTATAATGGAATCAGTCTTGTTTGACAACCATTATAATTTAGATAAATGACAAATAACTACATTATTTGTCTGAATAAAATTCTCCACCATTAAAATCATAATACAGCGTCTCGTTGTATCAGCTCACAATTTCTACTGTAGGGAATTAGCTTTAATAAGAGAATTATGATTAATTCTCTTAGTGGAGTAATATTATTCTCATGGCTTATTGACAATAATATACCACATATAGGTATATCTTTGAAGCTAAATCTTTTAGAAACAGGGATAAGATTATTTATCAAATTATACCACAGTCAAAGTATCTTTAAAAGGGAAACATGTATAATTAATCATAACTCGTTATAAATAATTCTGAACATTTGGATTAGTTAGTAGAATCAACTTGAGGTAGCTGAATTAATATTACAATCAATTTATCTATTCGTCCACCGAACACTCAGTATTGATTGTCTATCAATTCTTAAAAAGGATATTTTTCGTGGCCACACAAAAATAACTCTTTCTTAGCATGGAGCTGAGATCGAATCGTTAAATTTACATTGATTTACATGCAGACCAGAATCAAACTCAAGAATATACACAAAAGTTTATTTAACTAAAATACGAACACATAACTAATCTAAACAAAAACATACATGGGAAAGGGAAAAGTGAAAATAAAATGAAACCGGAACAGAATAGGGGAAATGCAGTTATGAAAATAATCATTTGACCATTTGAGAGGACCATCAACTTCTTAATTAAAAAGCACCTTTTGTTACAAAAGGGTTTTACCTCTTATACTAAACATAGGTTCAGTTAGCTACTGGTACAATACTTGCAATTTGCCTTGGCTGTTGAGAGAGCCAAGGCAGTCGCAGGAGAACGTCTTGATGGTTCCTTGAGTCGATGGTGTTCAAGTTGCAATCAATTTCTTTTGTGATGAATGAAGAAATTAGGATGAACTGGGGTGTTCATTGACTCTATTCTCAAGGTAGTTGCACATGGCTTGAGGTGTTGAGGCCTGCCGGTCTAGGACCGGATGGTCCCAGTCCCACACGAACCGCATCAGAGGGAGTAAGAGGCGGGACGTGTTTTTTAGGTGCCGCTGAAGGTCCCTCCTCTCGAGTCTGGCTTGACCAATGAGAAAGGTGCAATTTCCAAGCGGGAAATGTTTCTTTGTTTGGAAGCTGACTCATTTGCATGAGTTAGTTTAAGTCCCTTTATGTTCTGATTAAAATAGCAAGAATACAATGCATGCTGTCAGAATTATATATATATATATATATACACCATTGTGCAGGATGTCACACAAGGAATAATTTGGTAGGAAACTTGATACTAAATAATTTTACATTAGCTTGTAGTCCTGTCATAAGTCATGCATACAAAAACACTTTACAAGATGATAATGATCCTATACACAATGTCCTGGGGATATACATGTGAAATTATGGATAGTTTGTCTATAATTTAATGAAGAAAAGTCTGTCGTTCTGGGCTTTGAGTCCATTTCTTATGGGGAAAGGAGTGAATCAATCTTTCTGCATTATTTGCTATAGCATGTAGCTAACCTCCCCCGCTTGGAATGTCACTCTTTACTGGTCAGCAAAGTCAGTTTAAAGGCTTGATAATGATCAGTGGGGGAGCAGACATAACGGAGTCGGCTTGGGCCTACTTGGACCTTTGCTTGTTACAGTCTTGCTTCCTTAAATAATGAATACTTATGTGTCTGATTGGTCCAGATGCTACAATATATATATATATATATATATATATATATATATATATATATATATATATATATATATATATATATGTGAAATGAAGTAAAAGAAGGACTTTATGGTGCGTGGTGTCTTCGGTGCAAGGGTGAGGTGTCTGTGTCCGTGAATCTGGTGATTTGTGAAGCTTCTGCGAAATGCGTGCAGGGATCGGCGCTCACTCGTTACTAGAGTCTGGAATTGACAGAGAGAGAAGAGGATTAGTCTCATGCTTTGTAGTTAATGCTCAGTAATGAGTCTTCCTCTTCCTCCAGCAGTTAAATTCCCCACAGCTGATCATTCTCAGGTGAAACCGATCAGCACTGGCATTCCACAGTTGATTGGAAAATGAGCTCCAATTCCAGGGCAACGCTGAAATGCATGGGATACCCCCCAACCCCTCCACCCCTCCCTCACCAATCCAAAAAATTCACGTACCTGGGTTTTGGTGGTTGGTCGACCAAAGGAGCGTACTGCCTCCACTTTTTGTTCCTGGGGCATGGTCAGACCCCTTCCGATCTGATATCCCAGATAGCGTGCCTCAGACGCTACTAGGTGGCACTTCTTTGGATTGGCGGTGAGTCCAGCTTTCCTCAGTTCGGTCAGCACCCTCCGCAAACGGTCTAGGTGGTCTTCCCACCGCTCCAAGTGGATTACCACATCGTATAGGTAAGCCGCTATGTATGCTTGGTGTGGTTTCAGGAGGGTGTCCATCTTCCATTGGAAGGTGGCGGGTGCCCCATTTAGAATAAAGGGTAGCACCCGGTACTGCTAGTGGCCACTAGGTGTGCAGAATGCTATCTTTTCCTTGGATGATGGGGTTAGGGGTACCTACCAGTATCCTTGGGTCAGATCCAGGATGGATATATATCACGCTCAGTCCAGCCACTAGATGAGCTTTCTCGATCCTCACTTTCATCTCATGCACATGCTCAATTACTGTTCGGTGCAGCGAGGGCTGTTGCTCCCAAGCCTCCCAGGCGATGTCTAATGGGCCCTGAGGCTGGTGACCGAACAGTTTTTCCTCACCCTTTTTCCTCCTAAAATAACAATGGTCATTATGGCCAAACAGTTATATTTTTGTTTCATCTGAACAGTGGAAATTTTTCTAAAAAGTAAGATCTTTGTCCCTGTGTGCACCTTCAAACTGTAGTCTGTCTTTTTTATGGTGGTTTTGGAGCAGTGGCTTCTTCCTTGCTGAGCAGCCTTTCAGGTAATGTCGATATAGGACTTGTTTTACTGTGGATATAGATACTTGTCTACCTGTTTCCTCCAGCATCTTCATAAGGTTCATTGCTGCTGTTCTGGGATTGATTTCCACTTTTCGCACCAAAATATGTTCATCTCTAGGAGACAGAATGTGTCTCCTTCCTGAGTGGTTTGATGGCAGTGTGGTACCTTAAGATGATTTGAAATTGCTCCCAAGGAACCAAACTTGTGGTGGTCCACAATTTATTTTGAGGTCTTGGTTAATTTCTTTTGATTTTCCCATGGTGTCAAGAAAAGAGGCACTGAGTTTAAAGGTAGGCCTTAAAATACATCCACAGGTACACCTACAATTGCCTAAAGACAACATCATTTTCTGAAATTTCACAAGCTGCTTAAAGGCACAGTTAACTTAGTGAATGTAAACTTCTGACCCACTGGAATTGTGATATAGTCAATTAAAAGTGAAACAATAAAAGCTGTACAGTTATTTTGCCATGAGAGTAGTTGGCTCGAAAGAGAAAGTTCCCCACTATATGTCCTTTATAGTGCCTTTTGCAGCAACATTGAGAATGCAACACGTACTTGACACATTTTGAGACGCAACAACGCATAAAATCTAGCTTTTGTAACTAGAAGTGTCTGCGTTCACATACTTGCATAAAGTGTGCATAAAAATAGTGATGGAATCACTTAAGATGTACACTCACCTAAAGGATTATTAGGAACACCTGTTCAATTTCTCATTAATGCAATTATCTAATCAACCAATCACATGGCAGTTGCTTCAATGCATTTAGGGGTGTGGTCCTGGTCAAGACAATCTCCTGAACTCCAAACTGAATGTCAGAATGGGAAAGAAAGGTGATTTAAGCAATTTTGAGCATGGCATGGTTGTTGGTGCCAGACGGGCCGGTCTGAGTATTTCACAATCTGCTCAGTTACTGGGATTTTCACGCACAACCATTTCTAGGGTTTACAAAGAATGGTGTGAAAAGGTAAAAACATCCAGTATGCGGCAGTTCTGTGGGTGAAAATGCCTTGTTGATGCTAGAGGTCAGAGGAGAATGGGCCGACTGATTCAAGCTGATAGAAGAGCAACTTTGCCTGAAATAACCACTCGTTACAACCGAGGTATGCAGAAAAGCATTTGTGAAGCCACAACACGCACAACCTTGAGGCGGATGGGCTACAACAGCAGAAGACCCCACCGGGTAATGCTCATCTCCACTACAAATAGGAAAAAGAGGCTACAATTTGCAAGAGCTCACCAAAATTGGACAGTTGAAGACTGGAAAAATGTTGCCTGGTCTGATGAGTCTCGATTTCTGTTGAGACATTCAGATGGTAGAGTCAGAATTTGGCGTAAACAGAATGAGAACATGGATCCATCATGCCTTGTTACCACTGTGCAGGCTGGTGGTGGTGGTGTAATGTGTGGGGGATGGTTTCTTGGCACACTTTAGGCCCCTTAGTGCCAATTGGGCATCGTTTAAATGCCACGGCCTACCTGAGCATTGTTTCTGACCATGCCCATCCCTTTATGGCCACCATGTACCCATCCTCTGATGGCTACTTCCAGCAGGATAATGCACCATGTCACAAAGCTCGAATCATTTCAAATTGGTTTCTTGAACATGACAATGAGTTCACTGTACTAAAATGGCCCCCATAGTCACCAGATCTCAACCCAATAGAGCATCTTTGGGATGTGGTGGAACGGGATCTTCGTGCCCTGGATATACATCCCACAAATCTCCATCAACTGCAAGATGCTATCCTATCAATATGGGCCAACATTTCTAAAGAATGCTTTCAGCACCTTGTTGAATCAATGCCACGTAGAATTAAGGCAGTTCTGAAGGCGAAAGGGGGTCAAACACGGTATTAGTATGGTGTTCCTAATAATCCTTTAGGTGAGTGTATGACTACTTTATGCTACTTTTTATGATTTTTGGAGCTTGTCAGGCGCCGGTCACCATGCACTTTGAAATAAAATCTATGGTAAAGACTGGACAAGTATAACAATTGCTATTTTTTTTTTCAACATAGCCCACCTATTAAATCTGAAATGTCATCTCTTGCATTTTATAAGTGCCATGATATGCTGACACCCTGTCCCATCAGGCACCCTCAGTGATTATATGTCCTTTGACCTGTCACTTCTTGTGCCTCAATGTTGAATACTGAAGCATTTTCTCAGTGGAACAACCCCGGTTAATCCTTAAACCATTTTTCCCCTCTTTAAATCCCCCTGGAATGTCATCCTAACTACTACCTGTGACATCCCATCCTTTGAAACCGCCCCAGGTTAGTCTGCAATTCTTATTGGCCAGGCTGACTGACAGCTAAACTTAGAAGGAAAATAAAGGGAGTGCCCATTATTTTGTCCCCTTCCCCTCTTATACACAGCTGGCAATATTGCCTTAGATGCACCTGCTAGTGGTCCTTTGCAGAGAGATTGGGTGACAAGGCAGGAGGGTGCCAGGAGACTAGTCTTGTCAGCCAAAAATCATGGCTAATACCCACAGGCGGAGAAGAGCTGTCATTGGCCCTGTGCTGCATGCTTAACTCTCAGACAGGAAGTACCTCTTAACCCAAACACACTGTTTGTCCGCAGTCTAGCCAGATGTGTACAGTTGTGCATGTTATCACCAATCTGGCATATGATCTGTCCCACATACAGTCTCCCAGGCACTTAATCTGGCATATCACAATCAACACAAACAAAAGTTGAAATGCCTCCATTTATTATTGATAAAGGACAGCAACAACAAAAAATGTGAATACAATTTATATATATATATATATATATATAAGCAATATCACACAAGCAAGAATGCTGTATGGCCCTTCATCAGCACAGCTGTGACTTGGCTACAGACACAAAGCTGCAGATAATCACAGCCATGCTGATTGACGGCCATGCACGATTGTGAGTGTGATATTGCTAATTTGTATTAATATGCATTTGTGCATAGAAAAACTTTCTTACACCACGGATCAGAATCATTATAAAGTGAGAGACAATGCCGATCCCTTCAAAGAGACTGCTCGCTTACTGACGTGCGCTGACTCATTTCACGTCAAACTGGCTCATAACGCATTTAAATGGTCTTTGTCACCATTTTCTAGCTAAAAGATTTTATGTCACAGGGAAAAATGAAAAGATATACATCTAGCTCGTTTACACTTCTGCGCTGCTCTTACACTTCAGTTTAGAGGGTTAGAGAAAGTGAAGCGTCTGAGTGGTGATAATGTGAGACATCAAGAATCAACAAGAACATGTTTTTATGCTTCTAGTACATGTTAGCAACATGTCACATTGTCAAGCACAGCTACAGTTTTTCAAACAGATTGTGATAAATTTTTAAAGGAGCAAATTTGCTTCCTTTGTTCGGTGTTGTGCCATTAGCAACGTGTGATGTGTGTGTGTGTGTGTGTGCACATGTTAGATTGAATCACGTCAAGCATATTGAATCTTGTGTTTCTGCTTTCCTAACCTCTCACAGGCCACATCGTAGCATAACATTGTATGTGCTACTGCACAGTGTGTATTAAGTCCATAATTTAAATGCTGATTGGTTTAGGAACCCAGATCGCATAGACTAAGGCTCTGAGATGGGGTTTGAGGAAAAAAAAACTTGTAGAAAAGAATGAGATACTAATACCTCTCAGCAGGGTTTTCCCTCATGGCCATTTCACACAAAACAGAAGGCCAGTTTGTTACACCTCAAGAAAGGAAGCCATTGTTTCCACACTGACTACTGAGCGGGAAATCAATATCAGCTTCTATTTTGTTGCGTTTAGCAAAGATATGCATGCAATTGATTCTTTAAGTCATTAAGATGTGCAGAAGGCATAGTTAAACCAGTGGGCTATTGTGTGTGACCAGGCATAGCAGTCAGCCACTTTCACTGACTCAGCAGAGACCAATAAAACGTTATGCACATCTCATTTTACCACTTAAGTGTCTTGGGTATTGTTAAAATTTCAGGATGGCTCTCAAACCCACGTGACAGATGGTTCCACCTCCATCTATAATGAGGGTATGGATGTTGTTAGGGTGATTCTTGGAGCTCTGTGGGTACATTCACGTGTCCTACAGTGGCTCAGGTTGGTCTGTTGAGCAGCTGGTGTTTTCTGGACCATGAGACTCCTGACGTCTTTAGGACAGATCTGTGGACAGGGAGATCTCCAGCCTGTTTTGGAGCTTTTACTGTCTTTCTCCTGCTAAGAAAGGATCAGTCCATGGCTCTTGTATGATACACCAGAGTCCTAGTGCATTAATACAAGTGCACACTTATACATACTCACACAATAGCCCCTTTTCCACTATTGGGCCCAGTGCGAGCCAGGGCAATCAACTGGCCAGCAGGGGCCAATTGCCTCAAATCTTGAGCTGCAAGACCAAAATTGATCTGCATTCCCACTATCAGGCCAATACCCCCACCACATTTCCCTAAAGCCCGCCCTAAATATGCCACTCTGGTGCCAACGTCACACACCTTGCCAATTTCACAAGCAAGAGGGAAGCTCAAAATATGATCTAGTTATCTAGAATATTTTGTTTATATTGTATAAACATTAGATAGATAGCAAGTTAAGTTAGCATTGACAACTCACCGTCTGTAACTACCATGGTGTTCTAAGTGGTCTCTCCACTAACAGTGGGATGATGACCCAGCACACTGTCCATGATCTCGTACTATGATCTATGTGCACTGTTTTGTGGATGTTAATGGATTTTTATTGTGCACTGGGTACACAGTCTGCAAGTTTGGTGATCTCGGTGCTCAAACCGCTGACCTGACTCAATCAGAGTGACGCCACAATGAAGCCCCGAAAGTGACAGTGGGAATGCAACTGGCCCTGGCATGCACTAGCACACCCTTTTTTTGGCCCGGTAGTGGAAACACGGCTATTGAGTCTGACTAAGGCCAAAGACTAGTTACTGTAGGTGGAAATTCTCTTTTTAAGTAGAGTTGTTTTCTCTTTTCATGTTTTAAACAAATGGTTTACATTGTGTAGTTGGATTTATTGGATCACTTAAACCTTGAATGTGAGCTTTTACAGCCAGTTTTGGAGTCTCCTAAGTGTTTACTGCTTTCTTAACATGTATGCTTTTCATGGTCTATTTTGTTGATGTGGAAACCATGTGTTAGAAACTGTTGGAAGAATTTCCCCTCAGGATCAATTAAATTGGTATGTCTATAAATCTATCTGCTAATCATGCATGTATTCCTATAGCTCACGATTATATTTGAAATGTTTTAAGGTTGCAAGGAGTATCAATCTACTAAGACTAAGGAAGAATGGAGTTTTTACTTTTGCTTGTGTATGTAGCACATTTGTGTGTATTCTGTTTTTAAATACATTTTACTTAAAGTCTAAGATTGCGTCGCTCTTCAGTCTTTGTACAGATGAAGGCTTAATGTATTGCTACACATGCTTACATTTCAACGCTAAGTTGCAAAGGGAGGTTAAACCCTCTATATTCATGATTCTCAACATGAGCTCAGAATCATTGACATGTTCTGTCACACAAATATCCCTTTAATTTCTCCTCAGTATGACACAGTGGTGCAGCCAGTCAATGAGACTCTCAACACTAAAGATTAATGGATTCTCTGAATGTGACAACATGCCCACATCTAATGGGGGAGGGCATCAATAGAGTTGCAGTTTGTTTTGTAAAGGCTAAACCAAGGTGTTCTGACACTAAACTGAAGGACGTTATGGGATCCGGAACCTCAAAACTATTAAGTAGGGCTGCAACAAACAACTGTTTTAACAAAAATAGTAATTTGCATTGCTGTTCTGTAATTAATCAACTAATTTGATAAAACATTTTGTTTTATCATTTTATTGAAAAGCATGTAATTCTTACCTGTTGCTCTCTTTCACTATGCAATTTAAACCTAAGCCTTGTATATGTTCTGTTGCAGCTACACTTTTTCAAGTTTCACATTTTACTTGCATTTATTTCCCATAGAAGAAGGTTTTATCCAAGATGGTTGACTACAGTAGTTCACTAATCGGTTTATCAACATACACTCACCGAGTACTTTATTAGGAACATCTGTGCACCTACTTCTGTGCAGTTCATTTGATTAAGTAATCAGCCAATCTTGTCGCAGCAGTGAAATGCATAAAACCATGCAGATACTAATCAGGAGCTTCAGTTAATGTTCACATCAACCATCAGAATGGGGGACAAATGTGATCTCAGTTATTTCGACCATGGCATGACGAGCTGGTTTAATATTTCTGTAACTGCTGATCTCCTGGGATTTTCACACACAACAGTCTCTAGAGTTTACTCAGAATGGTGCCAAAAACAAAAAACATCCAGTGAGGGGCAGTTCTGCGGACAGAAAGGCCTTGTTCATGAGAGTTTAAACGGAGAATGGCCAGACTGGTTCAAGCTGACAGAAACTCAGATAACACTTCTGTACAATTGTAGTGAGCAGAATAGCATCTCAGTATGCACAACACCTCGAATCTTGGGGCGAATGGGCTACAACCACAGAAGACAACATCGGGTACTTCATTAGAACCATAGTGTTTCTAATAAAGTTCTAAGTGAGTGTTTTTTCTTTTTGAATTTTTAAGATAGTTTGTTTATATGTTGAGATGAAGTTGTTTTTAATTGTTTTTTATCATAGCTACTATTAAATGTTTTTATTAATAAGATAACAGTGTTCATAATTTACATTTGTTGTTTACATTTATCTTTAGAAAGCATAATACACCAGTATATGCTGACTGATGCTCATTGCACTAAAAGCTTCTCAAAATATGTAATGAAACTGAAATGCTGTGGAAAAGGACCTGGAAGAGGACCTTGCACAGTGCAACATTTGCAAGATTATATCTCAAAATACATTCTTTTTAAAGCACTGCCACTACAGCCATCAAAGCACTGCTTATATAACAATTCCACCGCCGTAAACAATATTTTTCAGTTAGGTTTGTCGAATAGCTTGCTTAACTATTTTCCCGTTATTATGCAAATCATTTTATTTATTTATTATTTTTTAAAAATTTTTTGTGAACTATCAGTGCAGTAAAGTTTATTTATTTACTTACCTATTTTCTGTTTAATATCTGTCATTTGACCTATTAAAGGGCTTCATTTAGTGTCCATATATCTCTTAACAAACATGACTGATTGATGTGTGATGAATATGACCCCGAACCAAACACAAGGCTTCCTTGAGACTGACCATTTGACTAATCTTTCATACCACACACTGATAAGTCAATTTTGAAATCTACATCAGTCAGTAGTTTTATTATCAAATTATTTTAGCAGTTTTAATTGATGCAGCCCAACTATAAACATTAACTGTGCATATGTCTTTGCACATGTTTGTGTTAAGCTTTCAGTTAAGCTTCAAACTTATGCACTTTTATACTATACGTATAAAACTCTGCAGTGTCCACATGTAACCCTTGTCGTTTTCACATTTTATTGCAGTTTTCTGCAAATTGTGTACTGTTTTTTTTTTTTTTTTTCCTTCTTTCTTTCTCTCTCAACTCTCATCAGAGTGAGGTTGATTATAGATCAAGTGCTGTCAAGTGTAACTCTTCATCAATCTCATCCATGTCTGTGTTTTTCTGCCCTTCACGTCTAATTAGCTGTGAGGGTTAATTGGGCAAATTGTACACTCCTTTGTTCTGGATCAGCAGCCCCCCTGTTTAAAGTTCTCACCAGTGTCAACACTACTTGCGTGTGTGTGTGGGTGGACACCCTCCTGTGTTTGCCATGGATGGTAAATCAGAAGTTCTTCTTTTTGGCATGCTTTACCAGCAATCAGTTTTTATGGTTTATTCAAGTTTTTGTTTGTTGCAAGTGTTTGAGTATGAATATTCTTGCTGGAGCCTTGTCCTCTTCTGCTACCATCTGTGTAGTCCTTAAACTCTTTTATTTTGTCACAAATTCATTGTTTTTGGTTAAATGTTTTTCTGAAATTTTTATTCTTTTATTGTTCAACTATAGTGCTGCATAATAGAGCATTCCAGATATGAGATATTGCTTAAAAATAATATAATATTTAGTGATATTTTATTATTATTACAGTCAATATTACAACTAAATATACAGTAGTGATATTTTTGTCATTTTGTTTTCTTTCTATTTAAATCAAGCTTGTATTTTGATGTAAAATTGAGTGTAACCAATTCAGCAGGTTGCTGTATGGCCCAGTGGGATGATTAAATTGCAAGAGGCTGCTTTTTAATTAAATAAATACTGTATATAGTCTGTATGTGCTGCACGATTAAAAGTGAATAAGCGCTTTGATCTTTGTCATCTATAACTCACTCTATGTGTGATGCTGTGTTTTCACTGAATGAGTGGCCACACAGTCTATATACAGTACAGTGTATTTAATGAAATCTCAACCTTTTGTGGTTTAGTAATTACAGTAGGACATATAACTTGTTTAATATAATTTATCTCTGGCTGATTCGGGAATATTTCAGTTATAATGTCCATTTTGACAAAATTATACCAAACAATTAATCCACATAACTTGTAATAATTTTTTTTTTATTAGTGTAATTTATAATGATTATAAGTGTTTGTTTAGTTTGTTTTCAAAGTGTTAAAAGGCTTCCAATTTGTTTTCTTCTGATGCGATACAAACCCAAAACCCATTTCTGTCTATTCTTTTCCTCCCACTAACTCCTTATTTTCACCTCGCTCTCTAACACCTACTGTAAAAGCATCGATCCATATGAGTATGTGAGCTGCAGTGCATGCGGTCCTGTCAGCCTATGTTTAAGAGATGAATGTAAATCAATATCATCTGTAGTCAAGGGACACATTGGGATTTGCTGCGTCATCCACCTTTATTAGCCAAGCTATCAGGTGATTTGAACTAATAGGATCGGATTAGGTACACTAGCTTTTCTTTCGATACAGTTCTATCAGTTTGATCAAGGTTTCAACTCTTGATTTCCCTTGACTAACTGGATTTCTGACAAGGCGAGGCTGATTTAAAATTTAAAAAATGAAGAAAGAATAACTTTGATATTGCACCACCTGGAGTACTTTCGTTGATGTCAAGGATGCCAAATTCAGTTTTACACACTGCGCATTGCCAGCATATTCACCCATGGGTTGTCCTACCGATGTTCCACTCCAGAGAAAATCTAATTATTTGGAAAGATCTATGTTGACCAAGTGAAAATAACAAAAAGGCTTACCCAGAAAACTTTTTTCTGCTCTTTGGAAGACTCCTTTGCTTCAGGCTTCCACTGTCTCAGTATTTAATTTTCAGATTGAGATTTGGAATGATCTGATTTCAAAGGAAAGAGATGAGACACGTGAAAGTCATTATACAAATTGAACTAAGCTTCTCACTTCACAGCCAGTGCTTCACTTCTATTTTTCTGATTAAAGAAATTAATGGGAAATTAAGGGAATGGGAATGAATTAAAAAATATTTTGATATTTAAAATATAATTGTATTGTCATTCATAAGTTTTTAAGCATTAAAGGAAATCATGTAAAAATTAAATGATAATAAATGACTTCTTAAGGTTTATGAAGCACTCATACACATCTGACAAAAGCATGACAATTTGTATGACAACTAATCGTCATAATCGTGAAAGCTCTAAAATGGAAAATGAATTGCCATAATCATCATAATTGTGAGAGCCCTAAAACAGAACATTATCATCATAATCGCAATTATTTGTTTGACAATTAATCATCAGCCAAATTACATAATTGTGACAGCTAATGAGCAGAGCGTTTTCAATTTACAGCATTCTAGATTTACTAATTCACTGATTATTTTTAAGGGGACTCAAGTGTGAACACCCTTCCTTGAACAGTATTTCCATTAAGCATGTTTGCCCATGACAAAATTTTAGTCAAAAGGAAACACTTGCATCACTTTGGGGCGGCTGTGGCTTAGATGGTAGAGTGGGTCAGCCGCTAATCGCAGAGTTGGCGGTTCGATTCCCGGCCCACATGACTCCACATGCCGAAGTGTCCTTGGGCAAGACACTGAACACCAAGTTGCTCCCAATGGCAGGCTAGCGCCTTGCATGGCAACTCTGCCGCTATTGGTGTATGAGTGTGAATATGTGTGTGAATGGGTGAATGAGACACAGTGTAAAGCGCTTTGGTAACCTCTAAGTTTAAAAAAGGTGCTAAATCACAATATTTTTTCAAAATAATCACAATAAAATTTTTTTTACAAATCTTTCAGCCTTACCCATGGTCTTTTTTTTTTCCATACAACTAATGTGAATAGTGATTGAGGCTGTCATTTTGCCTAAAATGACTTAGGCCCAGTGTTCCCCAATGCATTGATCTCGATGGAGTGAAGTGTCAACCTTAAGCATTATCCTCAGTGCTGCATTGTGCACTGGTCAAGAATTGAAATGTGAAGCTCAAATTTCGAAGCACAGCCAATGAAAACAGGACAGTTCGTTTTATAGGGGTGGTGCCAGCTCGAAAATCAAAACAGACATTTTTTTGTTCTGTGGCAGCACATGATGCTTTTGTTTAGATGTATGTTTAATCATGTCTGAGTCTGAGGGTCTAAGGGTGTTTTGGGCCCTGGAGAAGTTTTGACATGACTTGACATTTGTGCTTTTTTCAGTTGCTTAAAAATATATTAATGGTTAAAGTCTGATAACACTGTATTCATCACTAACTGGGCTACAATAATATGTGAGCAACATGAGTGTACATGTTTATATTTTTGAGAAAATACCGTTTATGCATGGTTTTGAAAAAAACAAAAAAATTAAGTCACTGAAATAAGGCCATATAACACATACTAAACATTTGTCCACAAGACTTTTGAGAACTGGATCTTGTAGCCTACAGTTTTTGCTACAAAATTATGTGGAAACCATCCTGATCACTCATTCATACAAAACAATATAGTAATTGAACTTTTGTATGGCAATTTTAGGGTTGAAAGGTAATATGCGAGGAGGCGTGAACTATCACGAATATATATGTGATTCACACCTGAGGATAAAAAAGACCACTCCTCTGGGCCCATCAATGAGGATTGTGACAAAGAGAATGAATGTGAGGAGACTTAATGATCAAAATCAAGTTTTAAGTTAAAATAAGTAGGCTAATCTGACTATACATTTTCTTTAAATAAAGACTTGACTTAATTTTAGACCTACACTACCATTAAAAGAAATCTCTTCTGCTCACCAAGACTGCATTTATTTGATCCAAAATACAGTAAAAGCATTGTGTGAACTAATTTTACAATTGAAAAGAACAATTTTCTATTTGATTATATTGTAAAATGCAATTTGTGATAAAGCTGAATTTTCAGCATCATTACTGCAGTCTTCAGTGTCACATGATCCTTCAGAAATCATTATAATATGCTGATTTTCTAATATGGGCATATTTAAAGTGCATTTTACTCATTTAACCCTAACACATATTTGCAAGCACAAGCTTTGTTGATAAAACGAGGCAGCATAAACACATTAAAATATAACCTAAACATTCATATTATTTTTATATCTTATTACATATCATATTTATATCATACAGCATACAATGTAAATGCCTGCTTTAGCCAAAACAGCATTTAAATGTAACTTAAACTTGCCTATTAGGACATATTTCAAATTTCAAAACTCTGAATCCTGTCTGGAAACAGTCCCAGGAAAACCGTACATCGCATTGTTTCATACAGATTACATTGCAGGAGAATATTTGTTTTAAATTTGAATTGTTTTATTTAAAAGTAGACATTTTAAGCTTTATTTAGACATATGTTTCATGTTTGTGTGAAAAGTATTCGTGGAGTTTAAGTTCATTTTTGTGACGTGTTTCTGAAATATCTTCGTGAACACAGAGACAGCTGAAAGTTCACCCTTTATATTTTCTTTATTTTACAAAAGCACAAGATTTTGTTGTTATTGTGAGTGTACACAAATAAAAGTAGACCCTTTATAGTCTCTAATGATGTCTTACACTTATCTGTATACCCAAAAATGACGGAGTATTTTAAGTTGTTTCCGCTGTAATGATGAAAATATCCAGCAGGACGCGCCAGCGTGTCCGTCGACCTCAGAGGGTTAAGGCTAGGTTATGCAACATTCTTCTGTATGTGGTTATGTGTCAAAGTATACTCTTTGTTCTTGAGTCCATAAGGATTCGTTAAACACATGTGCATCACGACTGATTTGTGATACTCTTTAATAGTCAATGGCGGGCGCATGTGCAGATGACACGCATGACGGATGATGCGGAATGTCCGCGTGTCCGCTGCACACAGATGTGTACTGTGCACAAGACTTAGCAACACATGGAGAACTGAAGTATACTTTGGCTTTTAGAGTGTACATAGGACAAAAGGTCAAAAGACCCTTTTACAGATGGCATCCATGCTAGCATATAATTTAGCATAGTGTTGGTAGCGACCCAAAAATGAATCCAGGTCTCTTCGGATTGGGTTGGGGACAGCAGGGAAAGAAAACGCAAGGGTACTTGCTCCATTAAAATTAATCTATAAAATGCGGCTGGCGAGCCAAATTTAATGATATTTGTCTTGCGTTCATTGCTTTATATACACTAAATAAACTTCTTATTGAAACACGCATTTTGCAGTGCGATTGAAGCCTGGTTTCTGCACGAATGTGCGGTGTGAGCCATCACAGAACCACTCGCTTCAATGATCTGCTCTAACGTCCCGGCTTCCTTTGGTATTGCGTTGCAGACCACAAAACTTATGCAACCCATTTGAATTCTAGTATGAATTTTCTAGAATTAAGCGCTATGGAGTAATTTAAACATATCAAACAGTTAGACAACCCTCCATTATAAACAGCACTGACGAGGAAAATAGACAACACTATGCATGTGCAAAAATAAAGGTTTTTCATAAACGTTTACTATTCTCATCACTAGTAATTAGTGAAAGTAAAACATCACTCGGATGCTGGCTAATTCACCCTCCATTACGGGTCATGTATCATCCATGTGGTGTTCTAGTTTTAGGCGATATCCTCTCTCACAAACTGTCATATATATATATATATATATCTCGTGGTCATCTTGGATGTTTTTTTTTTCCTAGAGAAGCAACCCTAAGGCATGATCCTAATGTACCATGCAGGATTTGTAGGCCTTATGAGTATGATTAATTTGTTTGCTGGTGGAAAGGCATGCTTCCTCTCTGATGAAGAGTTAATGTGATGGAGCAATGAAAGAAGATGCTTCCAGACTTTTTTCCAACCAGCCTTTACCTCCTGGTTGAGCACTGAGGGAGAACAGCTTTAGTGTGTATTCTGTGGTAGTGTGGTGACACTCATAAACCAATGAAATCAGTTGTGACTTGAGTTTCTTGATGAAACATCTTGTAATGCCTCCCTAGAATGAGGTGTTTTTCTAAGGCTTGGATACATACAGTTCTTAAGGGAAACAGGCTGTGCCGAGTACCACGATAAGTACCTAATTGAGCCTTGAAGCACTTTCAAATCTTCAGACGCACTGACATAAAGAAGACACACAAGTGAGTCCTTCGTAATGAGAGAAGATGATTCTTGTCTGAGATGCCAAATGTAGTTGTCTTGCTGCTCTCTGCCACTCGTTTTTTTACATTCAGTGGGAAGTATAAAATAGGTGCTATGTCAATTTTTTCACTCCATCAGTGGGATTATACAGTGCACACAAACACTTCTGCTTCTACGGTGATGACAGTTTGAGAGATGGGACAGGGAAAATTTACAGCTTTCATGCTGCAGAGGGACTACATTAACATTCACCACTCGCCTCAGGGCTACACTTTTTCTGCCATGTGGAACAGAGGCAGAGAGAGGGGGATGAAGAGAGATATAGCAGGCTGGTATCCTCAAATATCCCCCCTTAAGTCCAAGAACAGGGCCTCTAATCATTGCTCTGTACTCGCTAAGAGTCTGCTGGTCCTCTCGGTGCAGATCTTTGGGGAGAGTTCAGTAGGTTAACGCCTTTGGGCAAATGACAGCTCAAAATGGCAATCTGTAGATTCAGCTTAGACTCAGAGGGGCTCTGGCATCCTTAACTGTGTTCTGTTCCCTCCAGCCTGCTTGCTTGGTTACCATTAGATTAATGGAAGACTAATATTTGTTTTGACATATGGCTGGGCGATATGGACCAAAAATCGTATCTCTGAATGGCGATACCCGATATATATCTTGGTATTTTCTACGAAGTGGGCTAAATGTTTAGTTGTAAGTCAAAGCCATCTGTGATGTAGTAAATGAAGCTTGCAACGTGCTTTGTTTCGGGGCAGAAGAGTTTTCGGGGTTTAACACACTCTTCGTACTGCAGTATATGTTTGCTCCCTAAAAATCCCACAATGCACTGTAAAAAAAACAGGGAGCATCTCCCATTTTACGGTCTTATTCAAGCACTTTATTTATTTTGGAAAGTCATACAAACTAGAGCCTGGTTGATATTGAATTTTTGAGACCGATACCGATTTTAGAGGGGGAAAACCGATTATGCACCGATTTTGCACCGATATGACTATAAAAAGGTACTCTGAAGGCTGCTTGACATTATTATTATACATTCTCAACATTGGAAAAAGTACAATATTTCCCTCTGAAATGTAGTGGATTGAATGAAGTTTAAAGTAATAGAAAATGCCATGGTAATACATGTACTTGTACTAAAGTATAGTTTTCTTGCTTATCAAAACATCATCAGCAATATTTAGCTGTTAATGAATAACAAAATAGTCACAAACAATAACTCATGATTCTCTAATGCCGAGTCAAGAGATAAACAGTGGCAGTGGTGTTACACTGTATTCTGGTGGAAAACTAGACTTTTAAATATTACATTTTGTAAATACAATAACTGGAATTGTTCGGTTGAAGGGGTACCAAACTACGAAGCCTGAACAAAACAGTTTGGTGAATGCATGTTTACACATTAGCTTCCACTCAGCTGACAAGGTATGAAAGTAACTACGTGGTTAGCTATAAGCTTGTCATGGAGAGTAAAAGATGGACGTTGTTTTATTTAATTTCCAGCACTGCATCTCAGCAACAAGGTAACAATGTAGAGTGAAATCAACACTCAACAGACACAATCCACCGCCTCACCGTTGTCTGCTGTGCTGCAAAAATATGCTCTCATGTTTACCTTTCAATCTGCTATGTTACTGACTGTACTGACAAACTATAGCCTAACAGCAAACAGATGTGATAAACATGAGTGACATGATTGTCAGGGACAGAGTTAACGTTATATTAGTTATATTGAAAAGGGAAAATTATGGAGTCATTGTATATTAACTTTCCAGTATGTATTTCACAAACTGGTTAGCAATTTACAGAGAAGACACCGCTTAACTCCGCCCTGTCTGCAGATCCACCGTCAGCTCAGCTCTGTAAACAATGGAGTCGGAGCGGGCTCTGCTGGACAAACTGCGTAATGACACCAATTCTAAATCAATCAAGCATTGTTTTCTGCATTATATCAATCGATCGGGCACTAATTAGAACTTAATAGTGGATTGTTTTTATATTGGCCTTGGAGCAAATGGGTAAGTGAAAATAATATTGGCTGTGATCTCCCATTTACTCCCATTCACCACTGTCGAAGATACCTTGCAAACTTTTACTTCCGGGTTTCAAAACCCGGAGTGTGAAAAAGGTCAATAACACTGTTTGTCTGAATATCCTCAATGAAAATTAATGATAGCGTCATCGATACAGCGATGGTGCTGATTTGTAACAGCTGCACTACAATGCGTGAGTCATAAGTGTCCCGAATTCATGGTCATGATACTGATTCACGACATAGGGAGCTAGGGAGCTAATTGAGACACAGCATGTTTTATTCTGCAGTGTGGACCAGCGCTGTGTCTCCATCCATGTTGCAGGAGAACCTGTGAGCGAATGGGGCTGGGTTTCCATGCAGAGGGAGTGTGTGAGAGTGGAGAGATGCAAACACTGGCAAGGCTTTACGGAAGAAACGGGTTATGTAAAGCAACATCAAATTATATCGATATAAACTGTATTGTCTCATCCTATATCTCATTTGAAAATATACTAATATATCTTTAAAAGTCGATATACCATCCAGCCCTACTTTGACACAATGCTTAAAGTTACAAACAAGTCAGGAATAGGCAGATTCGGCCACAATGTGGTGTGCAGTTTTAGAATTGCTGCTGTTCTTCTCTCTGTTTCCCCTTCTTTCTCATCCACCCGCTTATCTTTAATAGTGTTACTTGCAAAGGCGATGCTTTTGTTTATTAGGGTTAGGAATTTGAACCAACCCCTTAACACTTAAGTATTATTTGTGTACTCTTCTCTGTAAGTCTAGTGTCAGAAATACTGTTAATAGAGGGTTCATATTTATTGTGGAGAACATGGTTATGTGCCTGTTGAAGCACTTAAAGGAGAACGATGGCATTTTGTTGTGGCATTTGACTTGGTGCGGCAGAATTTGGACCCTTAAAAGACAGTCTAGAGTCTTGTGGACCGTGTTCAGCCGGTTTAAATTAATTTAAATTATGCGTTGCATATAGTGAAGCCAAAACACAGCACACAAGGTTATGGGAGTTTACATATGAGATCTGATTTAAACTCTCCATCTATTTCTTCATCTGGTTTGTAAAAAATAAAATCAAGTATGATAATGGCGTAATTCATTTAACTGAAGTATTGCTATTTTGATTGCTTGAAAATAAGAAATCATTGTTAATCCTAATGTGTTATCCAACTTGAAATATCTGAGAAGATTAGAACATGCACAAATCATATGAGACACATTGGCACTGCAAAAGTGGGGGATAGAGACAGTAGCACAGTACACAGATCAATCAGGACTCTGGTTCAAAGACCCATCTCTGGCTCAAACTGAGATCATAACCTACCATAATACATTGCCTTGGGATCATATTTAATCAAATTGACTCAGATTAAACCGCAACTTAGGGGCAATTGCTTTTTCCTGTGCATAGCATAAGGTTTGGGTCAATGGACTGATTGATGTCTTTATGCATTAAATCTTTTATTTCCGTGAATACGTTGCCCTTAAGGAAAGGCATTACTGGGGGTCATTGCAGCTGGACATACATCAGTAACAGTATGTACACCGTCTCTCATTCAGAGACAGAGTTCTGGGTGAAGAGACATCTCAATTGTATATGCATTATGTTACTGAGGGACTACTTGGTTTAGAATCTGAGTAAAGATTGGCGACTGTTTTGCTTTAAGGCAGAGACTGCATATCTCTTATGATTTTCCTCATGTCATACATTTTTTATCATCTTATTTTTTCCCCCTGAGGTCCACTTAGTCAATGTTAGTCAAGGTTTTTCAGGCAATGTTATGCCTGAACAGTCATAATTTATTTCTTCATGTCCATTTTCTGCTATCTCTGACACTTCTGGGAAATTAGTAACTCTAGGGATATGGGTTCAATGTAGTTTGCACTGCACCATCAAGGGTTTTAACAAATTATAAATTCTCAATTCTTGAATGCTCTGACTTGACCATCGTAACAGCATGTACAAATTACAAATGTGGCAGTGGCCTCATCATATAAAAGAAGTTTGATTTGTCATTTTATAATAGGCAGGGATACCTGGAGCACTTTCTTTGTTATTAAACATTTTACAAGAACAAATCGATGTGAATTAATGCAGTGATTAAATATTTTTATGCTATCAATCTCTGCATTTTGGCGTTTGATTGTTGCCATAGACACGAGTTTTCATCTCATAATAACAGTAATTCTGACAGGATGTGAACACAGCATTTGTTAAAATAAATTGTCATTACAGTATTTTTTCAAAGTATATTATTTTAAAAGTTCAAGGGTAAGAATAGTTCTTATGATGGGACCTCTTTAAATATGTTTAACTTCCTAAGTTCTCTCTCTCACTATCACAACAGTTATCAAACAAATCACATCAAGCTAGGTGACATTTAATAGTGACATTTCGTAGTGTCCTCTCCCCATTCATCATAAGCATGGTATCCTTACTTTCTCTTTCTACAAATCGGTATTGTTTTTTTTGTCTTTCTCTTCACTCTCTAATTCCCAACCTCCCTGATTGTATATCTATACAATCTCTTTGTACTGTGTCCAATGTTGCTCTTTATCTGTGTGTAGCGAAAGTGTCCTACCCCACAAAGGTCAAGTCACCTACAGTAAACCTCTTGGACAGGACTGAGAAATTACAACCTTATGCAGCTTTCTGTGTTGTTCCGGCAACTGCCTGATTGATCCATTCAGTTCCTCCCAAGTCCAAATCCAGTGTCTTCCCTTCATAATGAAATACCCAGTCTCATCCTTATCAGAGAAGGAACAGATCCGGGGAATCAATGAGCTCCAGTCTGCCACATTGGCTAATCACTGCTCCACATGGTGGAAGCAGCCCAGCTCTGCACTTGACCACTATTGATCAGGGTCTGATCTAAGTCAACCGCCACTCAGGGCCCGTCACTACTGATACATCCCGCCCACAGACTATCCCCCTTTGTCTCCTCACAGCCTAATGAGGAAGCTCATTTAATTCACACAAGCTTTGAATACAAAATAATGCTTGAGCATGCTTTCAGCTGACTATAGCACTGATACCTGAGTGGCATATTGATCTGTTTACTTAGTCTTCTGCTTTCCCGTCCTTAAATATCAGTGTTCAGTAGGTTGGCTGAGCTGATGTATACACCTGCAGCAGGGATTTGAGTCTATAGGATCAGTGCAATAATGGAGTGCTGTGTCCGGTGTTGTACCAATTCAAGAATGCCATCCAACCGGAGCATCAGTCATCGGTCAAAAAACAGAGTTTAATTTAAAAGTTTCAGCCAGAATCGTAGTCAAAGCAGACTTTAAATTTAGATGAATATCTAAGCTCTGTAGGTCCATACAATGCAAGTGGATGGTGATCAACACTTTAAAGCTCCAAAAAGCACAGACAGTCATTGTTAAAGTAATCCATATGACTCTAGTGGTTAGATTAATGTCTTCTAAAGCGAAACAATCATATTGGGTGAGAAACAGATTGATGTTTAAGTTATTTTCACAATAATTATTACTTTATAGTTTTCACGCACCTTACAGTCTAGCTGATCCCACAAAAGCTCAGTGGGGTTAAGATCCATAATACTCATTTCCAATTATCTGTTGTCCAATGTCTGTGTTTCTTTGCCCATTCTAACCATTTAGTTTTGTTTTTCTGTTTCAAAAGTGGCTTTTTCTTTGCATTTCTTCCCATAAGGCCTTCACCCCTGAGTCTTCTCTTTACTGTTGTACATGAAACTGGTGTTGAGCAGGTAGAATTCAATGAAGCTATCAGCTGAGGACATGTGAGACATCTATTTCTCAGACTAGAGTCTCTGATGTACTTATCCTCTTGTTTATTTGTACATCTAGCCTTCCAAATCTCTTTCTGTCCTTGTTAGAGCCAGTTGTCCTTTGTCTTTGACTGTAGTGTACACCTTTGTATGAAATCTGCCGTTTCAAGCATTGTATAGCCTTCATTCCTCCAAACAATGATTGTCTGATGAGTTTCTAGAGAAAGCTGTTTCTTTTTGCCATTTTTGACCTAATAATGACCTTAAGACATGCTAGTCTATTGCATACTGTGGTAATTCAAAAACAAACACAAAGACATTGTTAAGCTTCATTTAACAAATCAAATAGCTTTCAGCTGTGCTTGATATAATGGGAAGTGATTTTCTAGTATTAAATTGGCAATTTAGCATGATTGCTCAAGGATAAGGTGGCTGCTGGAAATAGGGCCTGTTTAGATTTGATCAAAAATGACTATTTTCAAATTGTGATGGTGCTGTTTTTTTTACATCAGTAATATCCTTACTATACTTTGTGATTAGTTGAATGCCATTTTGGTGAATTGAAGTACCAATTTCCTTCCGAAACCGCAAAATCTGTACATTATTCCAAACTTTTGGCCTCCAGTATTTAATTTTGTTTTTATTTTAATTTAATTTTTTTACTCCGCTTTTTGAATATGATGTCTTCTCAACTCTCATAGGATTATAGAATAGTAAAGAGTTTAGTGGATGCACACATCCAGGTATTTCTCTCCTACTGTTTTATTAATACTGAGGATTCAGGCATACTACTCAATTGGCATACTCTATAGACAGGAAGTAAGGTTATTTGGATGTGGTGAAGCACTTTGCTGTGTCCCACCTCAACTTCTTCAACAAGGAAATGCGTCAACACTGGAACACTGTGCTTGTCAAGCCATTTCTTAGGGTCTTTAAACTGGGATAGAAGTAATTATTTTAACATCTGAAAATTACACACTTTACCTTTAATAATTATCCAAGTGGAGAGGTACAGGGCATTGTATGCAGGATTTGGACATCAGTGATTTACAGATTACATAGTTAATCTTCTAAATCCTTCCTTTTAAACCATTACTTTGACCTGAATCATTGGAAATATGTCAAAGGATTAGTTTGCAATTGTGTAATATTGTTGCTACTCTGAATTTGCAATCTAGCCACAGCTGCACTGGCAGACTGTATAATGCTACAGAGGCCAGTTCACACTCGAGGTTCAACTGAAAACAGCAGGTCGACGACAGACGATCCCAACTGTTTGCCATGGCTTTTAGTTCTCCAGCCCTCTTCCTTACAGGTATGGAGGTCCAAACCTGCATAAATTATAAATAAATAAATGTAATAATAAAAAAAAAAGGAATAAATGTCTTGATAAAACAAATATAAATAGTTTTTAATTCAATTTATTCCTGAATTTATTATTGTATGACTTTATACCTTTATTATTTTCTATATTTATTTTTAACGTTATTTTTATTATTTATAACTTTTTAATTATTTATTTTATTTTTTATATATTTTTTTATTTATGTGTTAATTTTTTTTAATATTTATTTATTCCCACGAATATTTTTTTCCATATTTATATATTCCCATATATATTTATTTATTTATACATGTATTTATTTTTACTTTTCTGTGTGCAACATGGAAATGAGGGAGGCGGTCCTTGTGTAGCTCCAGTGCATCATTGGTTGAGAGTTCAATAGTACTTATCAGAAGCAGATGGACGTCCCACCTTAGCACCCTCTGACTAGCACAGATTTTGAATATGCAGGGAACAATTTGCAGAGAGTTTAACAATCCAGGATGTGCTTCGACATTCATACCAGCATACAGCTCTCCTAAAACATCAATTAGCACCTCTACTCTAAATGAAACATAGTCATTTGATGTGTGGTTATCGACTTAATTCGCTAAGTTGCGCAAATCTCTAGATATATGTGAAGCGTCAGCTAAAGTTTTTTTTATTTTATTTGTTTTATTGCAGAACTTATATATACATACCATACATAAATGATCAGGGAAATGAAGCATGGTTGTATCTTTTACAATGAACAATCATAACAACAGAAATCAATAGTATGGATTTGCGGACATCAAAATGTGAAGTTATATACACAGGGAAAAAAGAAAAGGATAAGGTTAAATCATATAATTTATGAAACTTGCTAATTTTGTGGAGTTGTTGAAGAAACAGCTCCCCATTTATTTTGTGATTGTAGTATAACCAATACATCTTGGATTGACTTAAGCTCTTATGTTTTTAGCCCCACAAATAGCTATAGTTTACACAATATGGCTATGACCTAACGTCATATCAAAACAAGTCAAGAGTAATCAAGCACACGCTTCAATCTACGATAAACCAATGGTAAGAAGGACCAGCCCACATCATTATCATACAAGAGACAGAAATGTAAAAATAAATACAAAAATAAATAAATGTGGGAATATTTAAATATAGAAATAAATACATGTGGGAATAAATAAATATAAAAATAAATGAATGCATAAATAATTAATAATAAATAAAAAAAATGAAAGAATAAAAAAGTTTTAAAGAATAAAAATAAAAGGAGAAAATAATAAATAAAAAGAGAAAATAATAAAGGAAAAAAAATCAGGAATAACTTTCATTAAAAACTAATTATATTTGTTTTATCAAGACATTTATTCCTTTATTTATTTTCTTATTATTACATTTATTTATTTATGTATTTATTTATTATTTTTGCATGTTTTGTCCTCCATATACAGGTCTGTGATATAAACCATTTTAATTAACACAGTATGCTGAGAATAAGCATGTGAATGGTTTACAGTGTCACAACAGTGTGTAAGTGTATGTTTGGGGGCTGAAGAGGCAGCCTTACTAATGAAAGTTGCTGCGGTAATGTGATTATTTGAAGTAGCTACCTGCCAGTCAAAAGCTAGCCTAATGGATCGAAATTCAAATGCTAGATCCAAGTACCTTGAAATAATTTCAACGTTCTTCTCTTATACAAAAATCAGATATACAGAATAAATTTAAGCAAATATGCTGGTTTCTTGATCGTAGTACAATATATGACAGTATAGTTCGGTAGTATGTAGCTGTATGTGTGTATCAGTATGCTATGTTAGCTGATAAGTAGACAATTAAAACAATCATAACTATGTAATTGTAATTATGCAACCTCATCTGTCAGTGTGATGCCAGTGATTTTGTAATTTGCACATTAGTGTAATTGTTTTGGATGCTGGCTCGCTCATGTCCTTATGGAGTGTGTCCACAAGCACGAGCAACAGGTAGCTGGCTGCAGTTCACTTAATGGCCACAGGTGTCATTAATAACAAGGGTTTCTGAATCTTACATACTGCAACTTTAATCTTTGTCTGTGATAAGAGTAAAAAATTCAGTCCCTATAATTCAGTCATTCATTTCTTCCCCTGACCTATTTCCTCCACACAACATTTAGATAGATCTTGGTTTCATTCACACTAGCATGAGCAAATGACTTGCAGTGGCTAGAAATTGAGACAGCACAGGCTGATTTTATTTTATATTGTTTTATTAACTTTAGAGGTTGACAAATCTGTCTTAACTGCAGGTCTGCTGCAACTTGATGAGAAAAACATCAGTATGTAAAATATATGAATTCTCTTTGGCTTTTTTTATTCATGGTTCTTGTGGGGTAAACTTTGAGAAGGTAAATGAGACTAGATGTTAGGCTAGATAAAAAATGATTGATTTTTTGTTCCAACTTGTTCGTATGGTTCTGTTGTGAATAGAATAATGCATTGAAGAGTGAATGGAGTAGCACATCATGAATCAAGCAGAGGTCTACACTGCACAGAAGAAATAATACAAAAATTATTGCTATGAGTAGTTTGCCCTGCCACACCTGAAGTGAATGAATTGAGTTTTCAGATTCCAAAGGGGCAAAACTCTCTAACTTGAAGAACCTCTCTTGTAGAATTATTTTATTAGCAATGTATGATGGAGAAGTAACAGTTACTACACACTCGAACATAAAACAACACACTTTGGTCCCCTGAGGTGAAAGTGAGACAAAACAGATGTCTTCCTAAGTTCTCTTGAGCTTTGCTATTTTCTGAGTCAGTTAGGGGTGATTATGGCCTTCAGCAGACATTTAGGACGTTGGAGAAAAGAAACAGGGGGCTGCCAGCATCTCAAAGAAATGCTAGCCGATCCATCCTGACAAGCTCACCTCAGCCATAGGGGCCAAAGCAAAATCAACACCAGGCTCACCGAGTATCACAAACCTCCATAAACAGGCTTTTGATAACGATTATTTTGATAATTTATTAATCTTTTAGAATCAATTAGATTAATCATTATTCGGCCATTATTGTGTCGATTAATCATTAGCTCTTAACCTATTATTCTACTTGTGTCCCCATTTTAAAATATTGTATTAAACATGCTTACTAACAATAAAGAGGAAAAAAAGTAATCTTTTAAAAATACCTCTATATGACATTCACTCAATTAAAGGGGAAAAAAAATATTATTATAAGTTTAATTCAGTAAAGAAATTCACCGCAAAAAAAACAAAACTATTGTTATCAAGTGATTTTGTCTTGTTTTCCATTTAAAAATGTTTAAAAATCCTTAAAACAAGATATATTTACTTGAGAAGGAACATATCAGATATTTAGACTTATCTTAAAATACAGTAAGTGCTTTTTGTATATAAGTGTATTTTTTTCACTTGGTTATATTTCTGCGAGTGCAGTAAAGACAAAATATACTTATTTTCAAGATCTATTCCCTAAAAGTAAGTCTAAATATCTTCTATGCTGCTTTTCAGGTGAATGCATCTTTTTTTTTTAAAGGATTTTTAGATATTTTGAAATGTTTTTATTTTTAATATTCAACATTCTCAGATAACAATTTGTTCTTCTGCAGTGTAGCTGCTAAAATACATGTATGTTATTTTAAATAATTTTTAGATGTTTATATGAGAAAACAAACAAAAACAAATCAAAAACATGTTTTGTTGCATCTCTCACATTTCTGTTTACTTCAATCCATCTTTAACTCACAAAAAAATAAACTCTCTCGTATTAATAAAGCTGTGTATTGCCAATTTTCTTCACGATAAGAAATGCACAGTGACATATTATGATTGAGTAAGTCACAAGCCAATATGTTAAAATCTAGCTGCATTAAGCATGCACACTCGAGGGACGAGCATCTCCGCGCCAGAGTGTGCGTCAGCCGGGTGTCATTTCAGTCTCTCCCCCTCAGATCGGGACATTCGCGCAACTCATAGAAAAATGCCAGTTTTGGAGTTTGTAGTTAATTACATGATCTGTTTCCATATTATTTGAACTAAAGCTATAACGCATTAAATATAACTCCATTTAAGATGTAAGATGTGTTTCCTTTAAAGACACTTGACATGCAAGTTTTGCTTCAGCGGAGCGGCAGCTCCAGCTCCTCTTATTCCACAACGAGAGTGCTTCTGTATTTACTCATTTTGTACTTTTGCATTAGAATCCCTCATACTTTGCGATCTACATAAATTAAGCTGTTTGGAAAGTTTAGAGTGCATCTGGACTGTGAGCTGTGTAATTCTTCCTCTCCTAAGTAAGGTGCGAACTGCAGTGCTGCTTTCGTCATTAGAGTTTAATGTGATCTCATGTTACATTAAATTAGATCAAACGACTATTCAACAATGAAATTTATTATTGAAAATGTTTTATTGTCGACGTTGTCGATAACGTTGACTAATCGTTTCAGCCCTAGTGCAAACAGTGTTAAGGTACCATTCCTGTTGACATTATTAATGATCTGTGCAGCACTTTATAATAAATTCCAATAACATAAGCATTTTAACATTATATAATCTAATGCTTAGAGGGATAGCTCACCCAGAAATGGATATTCTGTCATCAAGTACTCACCTTCATGTGGTTCAAGCCAGTATGATTTTTTCAGTCACCATTGTATGAAAAAAAAAGCAACTAATATGAATGGTGATTAAGGCTTAAATTATGTCTAACACCTCTTTGTGTGTTTCACTAAAGAAAGAGTGGCATACAGGGGCCGGTTGCATAAACATAACCATTAACTTAAGACTGCATCTAACAATTAGTTTGACTAGCTAAAGACGCCATAGAAAGCCTGTTGCATAAAACAAGCTCACAGTTGTCTTTAGTAAGACAGTCTAATTTGCATTGCATTGTGGGAAAAATAAGATACTGAAAAGCTTAAAAAAAATGGCCGTCAGTGGACGCTCAATACATTTTTTATTCGCTGAGAATATTTGCTTATTAGAGGACTACAATGCTTCAAAATGTATTTTAATGAACACATTTAGTAATTTAACCCAAATAATTAAAAACAAAACATTTTGTTTCCATTTTTGAAGTCAACCAAGTCTCAACTCAAGCCCCTTTCAGCCCCCACTGGCTCAGCTGACAGTTATTTTCAATGGCAAAATGGAATGTAAACAAAAGTTAGCCTGAGATGTGCTGTCTTACATTTTGGTCTTTAATTAGACTGATCTAAGTTTTTATGCAACTGACTGAAAAAATTAAGACCAACATTTTAGACGACTAACTAGTAAGACTAGTCTAAAACAGTTTTATGCAACCGGCCCCAGGTTTGGAACATCACTAGTCTGAGTAAATGATGACAGAATACTCATTTTTGGATGAATTATCCCTTTAACAGATTGTGAATTAATTCAAATAGTTAACGTTGAAACATTGCTTCATGTTTTAACATTTGAATGTACAAGAACTTCTGATCTCCATATATTTTTGCATTTGGAATTTATAGGGCAAAATACATGTGGCATTTTTATTTATGATTTATGTAAGTCTCCTAACTTGTGATTCATGTTTACTACTATTTCAGTTGCCTTAGTTTATGGGTCTCGAGTTCAAATCTGTCATATTAAATGTGATGAAAAGGCCAGGAAACCACCCGAATCCAAGCAAACTGCTAAGCTTATGTTGTTTTTCTTATATTTTCTTATTGATATTTATATATAGTAATATTTATTTATTTATTTAATTTTTTATTTTGCTCACAGTGCTGTCTTTACTACCTCTGGGGAACTTCAGCTTCCTTAAAAGCATGCCTGCTGTTAGTAGCTAGATGTGGTCACCATTTAACCTGTCTGGTTTCCTCGTGGGGTGGAAAACTGAAAGCTGCCCATACAAGAGCTGATGAAGAAACAAAAGGCAGATGTTTGATTTCGTTAGTCCTGCTGTGACTTGGCCATGTGGCCTGTGTCCTTTACGGTCCCAGACTCCCTCGACAGAGTGCGCACGTGGAAGGCATGCATGTCCAGCAAGACTCAAAAGTCTTCTCCTTCCCCCTTTGCCAGCAGGGCAGGCTAGGCCATGAAGCAGAGCTCAGGGCTGACTTTGAAAACCGCTCCGACTCAGCCCCAGGCTATTTCAGCCACAGTTAGCAGACTTAATTGCTTTTTGACCCACAATGAGAGATGATGTGCATTTCACTTTTCCCACAAGACATTTAATGTAGCATATTTCAGCCACACAGATATGCCTCCACATATAAATATGAGCTAGCTACGAGTGCGGAACTTGCAGGGAAATGTTTTTTCTTAATTTAAAGCTCTACATATTTTATTTATTATTAATGTGAGTGTGTGTTTAGGTGTAGGTGTGTGTGTCTGTGTGTAGATGTGGAAAAATCTAATCCAAAGCTGTCTATGATGGATTTTGTAAAAAAGTTTAAGATAATTGTATTTTTCCTATGTCAACAACATGACCAGAACTTCTCAGATTTAAAAATGTACTAGGGATGAACCGATACCACTTTTCTCTTTCCCTATCCGTTTTGTTTTCATAAGAAATTAACATGATAGTTTTCTGATTTGTTTTTAAATAATTATTTTTTTTTTTTAAGTTAGTTTAATTCATCTATGGACAATGCTGAAAAGTTCTACAGTATAATAGCATCCTCTAGAGGGTAAATAAAAAAAAGCAATCACTGACTCCTCATGGAGTTTGTTGTGTCACGTGACTAGGCTATGCAGAGAGAGGGATGTTTCGGAAACCGTTTTAAAACTTTGACAGAGAAAAGCCAAGGTATGTATTTAGTACAGACCTCAGTCAGTCCGGATCGGGAACAGCATCTCCACCACCACCACACTGAGCACTGGGGCCCCCCAGGGCTGTGTGCTCAGTCCACTGCTGTTCACTCTGCTGACTCACGACTGTGCAGCAATGCACAGCTCGAATCACATCATCAAGTTCGCCGATGACACGACCGTGGTGGGTCTCATCAGCAAGAACAACGAGTCAGCATACAGAGAGGAGGTGCAGCGGCTGACGAACTGGTGTAGAGCCAAAAACCTGTCCCTGAATGTCGACAAAACAAAAGAGATGGTTGTTGACTTTAGGAGAGCACAAGGTGAACACACTCCGCTGAACATCGACGGCTCCTCTGTGGAGATCGTCAAGAGCACCAAATTCCTTGGTGTTCACCTGGCGGAGAACCTCACCTGGTCCCTCAACACCAGCTCTATCACCAAGAAAGCCCAGCAGCGTCTCTACTTTCTTCGAAGGCTGAGGAAAGCACATCTCCCAACCCCCATCCTCACTACATTCTATAGAGGGACTATTGAGAGCATCCTGAGCAGCTGCATCACTGCCTGGTTTGGGACTTGCACCGTTTCGGACCGCAAAGCCCTGCAGAGGATAGTGAGGACAGCTGAGAAGATCATTGGGGTCTCTCTTCCCTCCATCAAAGACATTTACAAAAAACACTGTATCCATAAAGCAACCAGCATTGTGGACGACCCCACACACCCCTCACACAAACTCTTTACCCTCCTCCCGTCTGGCAAGAGGTACCGAAGCATTCGGGCCCTCACGGCCAGACTGTGTAACAGCTTCTTCCCCAAGCCATCAGACTCCTCAATACTCAGAGACTGGTTTGACACACACGTGTCCTGAGTTGCACTTTAATAACTGTCACTTTATAACTGTCTGCTACCTCAATAACTGCTATGTGCATAGAACATTATCTCATAGTATGTTATGTTTACATTTTTTAGAAACTGTCATCTTTTTGCACTACTGAGTACTGGTCGGCGCTGCACTGTGTCTATTGTCCTGTTCATTGTCAGTAATTTGTTGTACTGTCCTGTACTTTTTGCACATGTTTGCACGTGCACTTTATATAGGTATATATAGGTAGTTTATATAGGTATTTTATTTCGTTGTGTTGTCTCATGTGGTCCTATGTTGGTCCTTTGTTGTTTTTATGTAGCACCATGGTCCTGGAGGAACGTTGTCTCGTTTTGCTGTGTATTGTACTAACTGTATATGGTTGAAACGACAATAAAAACCACTTGACTTGACTAGTACATGTTGTTATTAGAGATAGTCATATAATGATTACAAAATGTAAGACGACAAAAATTTTGTAGTAGGAGGTTAATAATTAATTTGTTTATAACTAATTGCTGCACTGGAGAACTTCATTGCCGACATGAGTTTTTGTTTTTGGGCGGTTGAGTCCAATTTGTTAAGGCCTGAGTATACTTTGGTTGTCTGCGTTGCTGATCACTCCATGCTAGGGATGGGCATTTTGCAATTTTTTTTTACTTGCGTACTCTGACTAATTACTCGAATTACTCATTGAGTACTCGAGGGTCAATGACATGTACATATCTGTATATATAATAACATGTCAGACAAACGTATTTGGCTGCTGGATTGCATCTTGTTGTTCCAGTGTATCCTCTTTTCATTATTGTTGGCTGTTATAAAATAATATTTTACAAAATTTACAAAAGATTGCATAATAAAAATATAAAGCATCATATTTTGTCATTATGTGAAGATTCGCTGCCCAACTCTGAATGTGCACAACGCGCATCTGTTTGTTCTTCCTTCAGGTTACCATAGTAATAAGTGCGCACTAGTTTTTTTTAGTTACTGTCTGAACTGTCTGTTTTCAAATAGTGGTTGGCTTAACAGGAGACACCATAACCATCAAGTTTTTAACATACATGTCAAGTTTAAGTTCAGTTTTTAAGACACTGCATTCTGTTCTATTTAGCTGTGCTCTGTCTAGCTGTTTGAAACACTCGCCTGCTGTATAAGCACTGCTTCAGCACATTTAGTCCACTGCCTGGTGTGTGTGTGTGTGTGTGTCCCCAAATGGTCGCTCCTGTGTGGAAATCCGCAATGATCCACTCAACTCGGAGAGTCGGAATTTCCACCTTTCAACTGGGAAAAGTGCAATGGAATGACACTATATGTCAGTCTTCTAATTTAAAAAATCAGGACAGGGAGGTTTACAGTCAGTGACAAACATTCACTTTTATTAAATAATATTTGTTAACGAGTCAAAGTGCTTATATTAAATGATAATAAAACATGTTTAGCAAACATTTAGCAAAGACAGGTGTTCAAAACACGGTTTATTACACTCTTCTGATTATCGTAATGATATCATTGCAGTGTTGTATATCAGTTTGGTTGCTGTGAGACGTCTCTGATGATCAATGCACCCCTCAAAATCACAACGTAATCAATCTCTAAATTGAAAATAAGCTTCCTCTTTGACTCATTTGTGTTTAGTTGCCAGGTAATTGTCACAGAATTTCTAATTAAGTGAAAAGTTGTTTTCATGATTGATCATTGCTGCCACGTCTGAGTACTCGAGTACTAATGCCATCCTTATTCCGCACACAGTTTTGTCATCAGCACAGTCTATGAGGTCAGACATCATCAGCGCATTTGCCAGCCATTGACTGTACTAAAAAAGCAGCACAAAGCAGTTGTAGTGGGCATGCTTCGAACGTGTTCATATTAGCTTGTGGTCTAAAGAGTATACCGTATTTTCCGGGAAAAAAGTTGCACCTGAATACGAGTCTCACCTGGTTGTGTTGTTCAGAGAAAACCCCCACAGATAAATCGCATATTTGAATAAGTCGCACTGACAGAGGTTAAATATGTTAGGCACTAGGACCCGGGAGCAGATGCCTGAGTCCCAACTTCCCTTCAGCTACTCAACATGTCAGACGTGCTCTGTTAGAATATTACCTCAGCAAATACTCATCTCTATGCATTGTAATTCTATGCTGTATACAAACAAACAGCTTTTTGTCTGTAAAGAAAACAGTATGCCTGTTGAATTCTATTCATTCATAAACATTAGAGACTGTCTATCTGTGGAAATTTCTGATATTAGCAAACTTTGCTCTCCACTAACTATCTAGTTCACTAACTGAATGTTTTTACTACGTGATGAAACTTCATTTCGTGGGCAAGTTGTGACTGTGACAGCAGTCTAGAGTTTGTTATAACAATAATGTCGATGAGACAGAATATTTAAACTGGTCGCGTGAAGTAGTTTTTAAAGACAAAATACTCTGAAATGACCACTTTAAATAACTACTACCGTCTCTTTTACTGATGTGTTCATCTGTTTATGTGTTAGCATATGTGTTTTAGTGTGTGTGCATTTGAATGACCAACATTAATTACATATAGTACGAAGTGACTTATATGGATAATTTATAAGTCACATAGCCTTTCAGATGATGAAATAAAACATTACTTATAATACGGAAAATATGGTACTCAGAAAGACAACACGGTCGGCCGGGCACAATCCGTTCCGGAATG
This sequence comes from Xyrauchen texanus, assembly GCF_025860055.1. NCBI lineage: Eukaryota > Metazoa > Chordata > Actinopteri > Cypriniformes > Catostomidae > Xyrauchen > Xyrauchen texanus. The sequence goes on from NC_068309.1 coordinate 14,647,251, forward strand.
CAGAAAAACAAAGTATACCCAGGCCTTTACAGTCAGGTTACGAACATGTACATAATTAAGTTCGTAGTAATCAGTAGTAAATCATAATTTCATGTTAATGCCAACCTTATGTGAAAATTCTGCCTCAATTTTTGCTTTTGCTCTGCTGATTGCTTTCTTCAGAAGACTAAGTGCAAGCAAAGTACATTGCGTGAATTTACGCACACATTTATATATTTCATATGAAGATAAAATAAAAACAAATATTGACGGTAGTGATGAAGCATATTGTAGCTATTTGGCTTTGTAAGGCAGTGTTTTATGTTAGTGCTGAACACATTTGACCCGTAATATTTTAATTAATTTCAGATGGCTAAGGCTTTGAAGAAGGTACCAGTGTGGGAGTACTTTCTTGAAGTATCACCAGGGAAAGCACAATTTCAAATCTGTTACAAAATAAAGCATGGGGGCATGTTCATTTTGTTGTGAAGTTCAGCATTATTTTACAGTGAGCGGGAAAGTGGTCGACCTCTACTTGACAGTGATGACCATGACTAACCGATTCCTGATTTGTCTAAAAACATGAGCGTCCCTAAAATTAACAGCAAAGCTTAAGCCAGTGGTTTAGTATGAATGTACATTGATATCATGTAATGCTTCTAGCTAAGATTAATCATAAATTACAAGATAAGGATCAGAGGCTTGTGTTGCTGAATTGAATACAGATGAGAGGTGCATTTCAAACCTTGAGTCTAAAATAAAGCTGCAGGAATAGTATGTGGAACCTTTGGATTTACCTGCATTTCTATATATTGTTCAATTAATTAAACTGATCTTAAAACAATGAAAGTCAGTCTGTTTAAATGATACTTTTTCACATAATTGTTGAAAATGTTCCATAAATTCAATGTGCAATGTGGAAAAAGTATAGATTTAATGTCTGGTTGATCATCCTTTGGCGGCCGGAACCGCCACCAAATGTTTCCTGTAAAAGTGGATCAGACCTGCACAAAAGCATGATTTTTCTTTACAGAACTGTTTCAGTAAATCAGTATTCTGGGATGTCTGGTGTGAAGTGCTCTTTTGAGGTCATGCCAAAGCATATCAATCGGTTTCAGGTCAGGTGTCTGACTGGGCTACCCCAGAAGGCATGTATTTTCATCTGTTGAAGCCATTCTGTTGTTGATTTACTCCTGTGCTTTTGGTCATAGTCCAGTTGCATCATTCAACTTTTGTTGAACGTAAATGGGCGGACAGATAGCATTTCATTCTTCTGCAAAATGTCCATATATTAACTTGGGAGTTAATTTTTCCATAAAAGATAGTAGCTTAATAGATCCAGGCCTGGAGGAAATAAAGCAGCCCCTAACCGTGATGATTGTACTTGAACTCATACTTAACTGTAATGAAGTCATCATTAATGACTCGATTTTTTGCTACTGTGCACTGTGAGTGTTTTTTAGTAAAGACATTAAAACGCATAATTGTTATTTGTTCATATTTGTTTAAGCAGACTATGTTTGTGTATTGTTGTAACTTCAAGATCATATCAAATTGTATTACCAATTCATACAGAAATCCAGTTAAATCCAAGAGGATCATATACTAATTCTATATTATAGCCATGTAGCGATCACTTTTGTCAGCAGCGAGCTACACCTCAAGACTCATTTGCTCTGTTGGAAGACCAAGTGAAGGTGGCATATCACCACGATGTTGAATTCCAGCCCAATTGTCCCTAAGTGCAGAGAGGAAGATGAGATGTGTCAGTGGTCAGAGCTTACTATCCATCAGCGCACTCACCCAGTTCCACCATGATGTTTGATCACTTTCATTTTTAATAGAGCCCCACCGCGGTGATGGCCACAAACACTTCCTGTTGCATTTATGCCTATGCATACTATAATGTAAGGAAGAGACTGGCCCTTTTTAACCCTCTGATACATGAATATTTAAATCTCAAAGGTAATATTATCTTCATAGCGTACTATAAAGTAGTTCACCCAAAAATTTAAATTCTGTCATTTATTACTCAACCTACCAAAGTACCCAAATGTGTCACAAATACTTTTGTGTAATGAACAGATGGAAATTTAAGTGGTTATAAACTCGTTGATGAATTCAAATCATTAATTGGCTCTGTAAATCAAATGTGGTGACATGTCAATAACATCAAACCTCATTCACTGCTATTGTGTGGAAAGCAGTATCACAGCATTTTTTAAAAATATTTCCTTTTGTGTTATGATAAAGTATGTCTTATGGGGTTGGAATGACATAAGGGTGAGTAATTAATAGCCGCTTTCTGAATGTCGGGCCAGTGCGAGCCAGGGCTATCAACTGGCCAGCCAGGGCCAATAGCCTCCTACCTCGAGCCGTGAGACCAAAGTCAGTCTGCATTCCCACCATCAGGCCAATAGCCCTGCAGCATTTGACAATTTACAGACTGTAACTGCCATGGTATCCCGAATGGTCTCTCCACTAACAGCGGGTCGATGTCCCTGCACACCATCCATGATCTCAAACCATGATCTTTGGGCACCACTTTTTCCATTGTGCGTTTTAGAGGATTTGTACTGTATCCACAATTTCTTTAATTTTTCGCAAAGCTGTACCGTTAAGCTCTGAATAAACAACCTGCATGTTTGGCAATCTTTTGGCTGTTGGCCCCGAGGAAGCCCTAAGGAGGCGCGATGAAGGTAACAGTGGGAAAATAACTGGCCCTGGCATGCGACAAATGACAGAACTTGCAATTTTGGGCAAACTATTCATTTAAAGTTTATTTTTAATTCAGAACAAGAATATAATCATTCCTAATACTAAACCTTTTTTTATGTACTTAAGTAAGTTAAACATCTGTTCATTAAAAAGTTAATGGTACTGTTTTTTGTTGTTGTTGTTGTTGTTTTTTTGTTTTGTTTTTTCAAAATGATTAGTGGCAACACCACTTTTGCGGCGACATCAAATTTATGTGGTCATAAATAAATATCACACTGACATATAAACATATAGAAAAGGGTCAAAGGTCATCATCTGGGGATCCAGACTAAAATAAATGACTTAGGAGCCATTGGCTCCTAAACTGAAACATAACAGAGCCAAATGGCTGTTTTTAGTTGCCAAATCACTGAATTGCTTGATTTGGATTGCTGTTCAGAAACAAGATAGAAAGCTGAAGAAAAGGAAGACAGCTGATAACCCATTAATCAGAGGTTTAATAAACAGTATATATAGTTAAGAAGATAAGTTTGTGTTCCCTTTTTGTCTCATAAATATTCACAGCCCTTTAATAATATATAAATATAAGAGATTAAAAAAATTATAATTAGTACTGCTCAATAGACCTATTTCACACTCCGGGTTTTGGAATGCATAAGTAAATGCCTGCAGGGTAAACTTCGACAGCAGTGAATGGGAGACCACAGAAAATATTATTTTCACTTATCATTTGTTCCGAGAGCAAAATAAAAAATCCACTATTACATTTGAATGACTTTCCTGAAAAAAAATTAATAGATAGCGGTGGATTAAGACGAGAGAAGATGCCAAATTTACTGTCACTCTCTCAGCAGCTGTAAGCGAAACCCCCACACAGTTATGGTAATTCATTTTTTTACAATTAATTCCAGGATGATATAACACAAAGCATAATGTTTTAAATTTGCACTCAGTGTTTTAAAAAAAAAAAAATCATATAATGCTAAATAAGGTGGAATAAGGTACATTTACCTCCTAATTGGTATAAATATGGCCTTAGTCTTTCTTTACTGTTACAGAATGGCCAAGACAGAGACTACAAGAGTGCAAATTGAATGAAATCCCAGATGCTGTTTATTGTGCTACTCTAATCCCAAATAATAAAAAAAAGTGGTACACAATACAGGACCTTTAATTATAAAGAAGCCCGAAACATAAATGGGACTTTTATTTTTAAATGTCTACGCTCCCAGTTGTGAGCTCACTGATGGCTGATTCGCTGAGAGAGCTCTAAAGATGTATTCAAATACTCAAAAGATAATATCTGTAGACACCACATATGAATACACACAACCTGACAGTCACCAATGCCGACTAGATTTTAAATGATTGTCGAAATCAATTATTTTTGGTCGCATTTGTGACCATTTTAGTCGCAGTCTGGAGCCCTGTCATCATTGCTGGTTTGGATATAACATGACCACCTGATTGGTTCAAATCAGCTTTTCGAGAATTGTCAACTGTAGTAGACACAATGGCAAGTTAAATTCTTCTGCACAGGATGCATGCAGAGGGAAGATTAATCTGTAGCCCTCTGAAGCATTGCAGGAGCTTATTGACCAACAATGTGCCTCTGAAGGGCCACAGCACCACAATGTGGAGTTGCAATAGTCAATCTGGAGAGGTTCACGTTTGTGAAACAGGCAGAAAGGTCTGAAAAGAAACTGGACACACACTCGTCTGTCATCTGTTCCAGAAAGCTGTTGTTGCCACTGCTGCCCACTCACTGTAGACAAAGCGACTTCTGTGTTAGATTGCCTCATTTCAGGGAGCGATGGGCCAAAATTGAAAGAGAGAAGGAAGAAGAGTGCTACAGCTCTGTTAAAGACTCAGAATAGTCTGAACGTGAGTCACTCAGTTCAGTTAAACACAGCTAAACTTTATATGTCTCTTCCTTTATTAGTTGTCTGTCGCAAGCTGATGAAAACACATATATACTAAAATCTCATAGTTGTGTGTGCCCTGCCAGTACTTGGACACAAGAAGTTCTGTGGATTTGATACAGTTAACTATTCAGAACAACTGGAAACTCCAGCATGACTTGAGAACAGAATTAACCTTTTTCTGAAGCAAAGCTTTTTATATTGGCACACCACTCACTGCTTGAACTTCTAATTATCCTCAGCCACTTCATCCTGTATCCCAAATCCTGTCTTTTATTTTATTGCTACATTGGCGCACACAACAGCCTCTATTGACTGCAGAGAGAGAAATTCACTGGCTGAGTTCATGCATGTGATGATGTGATTTCTGTTGCTTCCAATATGAATTCTTATCAGGGGTATAATTACTATTTTCTGGAAGCATGTGCTCATTCCTGATTGTTGCCAAAGGAATATCTTCTACTTTAGGAGAGTGATCCATTGCTGTCCACAGAATAGCAACAGGCTGGTTTAGAATTTGATTGAATGCTATGTAGAGGACTAAATGGAGATACAATATATACAGATACAGCTCTATTTTTCTATGTGGAAAACAACATAAAAAAATAGCATAGCATTTAGTATGTCTTCTGTGGAACACAAAAAATATGCTAGGTAGAATGTTAGCCTCAGTCACCATTCTCTTTTATTTTGTGGAAAAAGTGATTGATGACTAAAGCCACGTTCACACCATCATCGACATTGTCGCTTGGTGTCTCTGCGATGTTTGTCACCAGTGGCCGTACCTACTGCTGCTGCCACTCTAATGTTATCGGTGGACTGCACAACTGGCCACAGTAGCTTTTGAAATGCTTATTACAAATGATACTGCGATAAATCTAAGATATCATTCTAATTTGACAAGGAATCAGTTTTCTTGCCTCTAAAAATGAACATTCTCTTGAGGAGAGCATTTTATATAACCAGTACTTCATGCATCATATCATTAAACAAGACATTCTCTTGAGGAGAGCATTTTATATAACCAGTACTTCATGCATCATATCATTAAACAAGACAAATGTTATATCAATATATGAATCAAACTCACTCAGAATGCCGACACAGTTTTACACGCATCGTTTTATTAGACCATATCTATGTATGTTGTCTTGTTGCTCTCCACTGTGATCTCTGTCACCAATGGCCGCGGCAGCTCGTGTCGCTGGAAGTCGCTGATTGTGTTGCCTGAATTCGTTGATCTCGTGCAATATCGCCGTTGTGTTAGAAGGCTAACACCTCCTTTTGTATTCAATGTAAGAAAATAAGTCATAATGGTTTGGAACATGAGGTAGAGTCAATGATAATTTTGGGGTGAACCTTTCCTTAAAAATTTTGATTTTAAAAATCAGCTGTGAGTGAAAGTGCAGTAAAAGTGTGGTTATATTTTATGACCACTGAATAAGCATGTACCCAGCTTTTTTCTTTCCCATGACTTTGAATACAGATGGTAATTGTGAAGTGAATGTGTGGGTTTTTGCATACAATGTGTTCAGATTTCTCAGATTTCACCCTGACATTGAGTAATTGCATTTGGCCAGTTTTAGAATGCATGAACTCCAGTGACCTTTTAAGTAGGTAATCACAGTTTCAGCCTTTCATCATCATTCAAGTTATTGAGTGTTCAAATGAAATTGTTCGAGTCCATCATTCTTTTAGACCTGCAATGCTTCCAGTTCTGATACATTTCCCCAAGCAGTTGAATTAGAGGAAGGGTAGGGAAAAATGGCCTCATGACTGAATAAACCATCTGCATCAGATTAATGTGGTAATTAAATATGGGGTGTTTCTCATCTTTGCTGAGAAATCAGAACATTAAGTTCTGTACTTGTGCTGTCCTGGTGAGATTAAAATTTTTCTGCTTCATAATCCTCCACAGAGATGAGGTCTGTTTGGCCTGGTAGCTATCAGCAGCTTAGTCTGGAAATGCTGAGTATGATCAAAAACGATACACAACTTTTATTGTAGTAAAAAGTAGGGGTGTAAATCCGTTTCATTACAATACAATCTTGAATTGATTCTCTTGGCCTGCGATCCAATATTAATACAATCACAATCAATAATAATAAAAAAGGTTTGCCCTCAAATACAACCAAAATATAATTTGATTATTTTATTCATCTCTCTGTGCTATCAGCAGTTTTCTTGGTTACAACTTCCAAAGTTGTAATGAAAAATTCTGTTACAGTTAACTGGGATAAATGTTAGTAAGGGTGTAGATGTTTAAAGTCTTATAACTAGTGCTGGAGCTGAACAGGTGATTTCTCTTTCCCTCATTAGTGCTGTTAAGGATGTCTCGGTGTTGTCAAAATGTTTCACATAGTTGCACTTCTCCATGGTACTTTAAAATAGCAAATTCTCATGTAAAATTAGAATAGGTCGCATGTGCAACGATATTGATGGAAGCCCAAATGAATCCCGCATGTGAGCCGCTCTGTGTTTATCATGAGAGCTGATATTTTAAGGAGTACGCGGATCCAGTCAGTGGAGCTCGCATGTCGCACAGATAGCTTCAAAGACCCCGCACACACCCGTGTCCCACATGAAAAGTATATTTAGTGCTCATAAAGTGAAATTATGTAATAAGTTTGCTTGACGGAAATGTGTACAGACATGTTAAAAAAATAATAATTCCGCCACAAAGAGGACAGATGCTCTAAAAGATATTGTTTTGTTTTTTGTTTTGGGGAGCTTTGATAGCCACTTGTCATTTCAACAGACAACAAAAAACTGAGCATTTATAACTACACACTTGTATTCATGGTTTCTTCTGACAAATACCACTTAAAGTTAATGCTAAAACACTTTATGGTTCATTTGGTAATCTTGTTCAGAATCAGGGTTGGCTTTGGGACATGGGAAAAAAGAAAACGTTCTTCAAATTACTCCAGTATACTAAGAAAATAATGTGTCACATAAACCTTTAGAAGGTTTAATAAACAGTAATTCTTAATAGAATTAACTTAGTACTAAAGTAACATTTCTTTTTTTTAAATGGTTAAAATAGTTGTGCGACTTAATAAAGTGTGGATATCGCAATATAGTGTATTTTCTGTAGCTGTGGTATTACATTTTTTTAGTTACTGTGCAGTAAAGTTACTTTACACTTACAAGTCAAATTTCAGTGTTAAAAATAACCAAAAATAAATGTATCATTGGCTATTATCTTATTGCTATTATTCTTTTGAGAGATGAAGGCTATTCCATGTACTTCTGTTTTTCAAGAATAAAACAAACTTGATCTAACCTGGACAGAGAGAGAAGTGGACAACCCAGATGCACAACAAAAAGAATACAACTACATCAGAGTCTCTAATTTGAGAAACAGACTCCTCACAGGTCCTAAATTAGCAGCTTTAATTAACAGAATATAACAGTTGCACTTCGGCAAATAGAGGATTCTTGGTTGAACAAAAAGTTTAAAGGTAACATAATTTACTTGAAAAGAAATAGTCAATTGTAACATTATAAATGCGATACTGTAGTTTTCAGTTATTTTCAGTCAATTTAATGCATCCTCCATGAGCAGTATAATTGAATCTCTGCCATTTCCACCACTGGTTTTAACATTTCGATTATGTCATTCACAATGCTTCATGGGATTGTATTTCATGGCCTCATGAAAGAAGTTAAGTACATCTTGTACCGTTGTCTTTTTGCCCAAATTTTAAATATCTTTTTGCTTTAAATCAAAGTTTTACTGGTGTGTTCATGGCTTAGAACTCTTTTATAAAGGATTTTATTAAATCTCTGGAAAAAATTAAAGGGGAAAATACTTCCATAACCAAGACACTGGAAAAAAATTGGTGGGCACTGTTGTGCTCGATATCCTGTCATTAACAAATTATTGTTCACAGAACAAAAGCAAACTTGATTAGCTGGTTGGCACAGTTTCACCATCATTTGGCATCTTATGTAGCTCATGACATTAGTGAATATGCTTTGTGACTATATGGATCATTTACTGCAAGAGGTTATTTAACATGCAAATGTGTGGAACTTCAAAGTTTCTGAAACAAACAAGCAAACATTGGCATCCCGTTGTTTACTCTTCTAAATATGCTGATCCCTGTCCTAGCGTATTGTCTTTGTTGTACAAAGCACGTGTTACATTCCATGATTGAACCTAATGTTCTATTTTGGTAATGCGGTTTTATCGCACAAAAAAAACGAATTAATGCTGTCTACTAAAATGACTGACGGAAGTGTTCATTTCTGACATAATAGAGCAAAAGTTGAGTTACTGGAAACTCTCTCACTTCTGAAGAAGCTGACAGGTGCTAAAAGATCAACACTGGGAAAGAAATGTCATTATGAATAAAATGAGTAGACATTAAAGTAAATGGCCAGAGGGTAAAGCTGAGCATTGAAGGGCAGAAACAGCAAATAATGGAGAGTCAAATGTTTTTCTTTTCATTTTCTTTTCTCTCGACTCTAGGCTATTTTTAAATTAACTGTGGCGAAATTTTGAGTCATGGTTATAAAACAGCGGACAAGTTCCGTTCTGGCAATTGGAACTGTAGTGTACATTCATGTAATGTAATTTAATGCAGAGATCTAATATTTTGCTTCAAGCACTTATGTGATTTTGTGTGCATATTGTAATGGTTATATGGTTGTTTTGCTAGTGACCGTAATCTTTAGAGCTGGATGCGCACAATAACATGCAGGCATATAATATTAAAATGCAAATATATTCCTGCATTTTCAGGCAGACATAAAGTGTTAATGCACATTTCCATAGTTTTCAGAGAAGATTTCTATCACCAGTACTTTTTATATTAACACAAACTTTTTTACATTTCAAACCTACATTTCAAAGGCTGTCCCACTTGTCTCTGTGAATGCCCCAGACTCTTTACATAGCAAAAAACAAAATCAGATCAACCAGAAAACATTGATGTGGATCTCTGCCACTGGTATGAGTTTTGGATGGAACTATCTGTTTGTCCAAACTATGGCGACATGAGGGTTTCTGGGACTTTATAACAATTTTAATAAGTCAAGAAGCAAATAACAATCTCTGAGAAGCCCTCCAAGACCTACAAGTCCAGATTAATTTCCTCCAACCAAGAATCCACTTGTAAAACCAAATCGGCCTGCCTGGTTTTGGTCCCAGGTTCCAACCTTCAGTATGTTTGATATTTGCCAAGCCTCCAGAATTGTCTCTGTATACAGATGGAAAAGAATGTTGTGAGATCCACCTAGTTAAATGCACAGCCTTGTGCCAAAAAAAGTTGCGCCACACACTCCTCAATTACCTCCCTCAATCCCGCATGTTTGGCAACTCTCATTTCCTCGAGTGGACTTTGGCTGATCGTTTATGCCGGGGCTGAATTTCCAGAGATATATGAAAAACAACCACCAACCATCTTTATTTTATTTTCCAGTGAAAAAAAAAGGAAGTGGAGAGAGAAAGAGAAAAAAGTAATTTAACCAGCATGTAGGTCAGTGATCTTGAAACTGTAATATTGCTTTTATGTTCAGTCACATCTGCCTTATCTCTTATGGTGGTGTTGTCTTCCTCCCATTCTCTTCCTTGCTCCCTCCCTTTGTCTGTTTCTTTCTCTCCACATCTCCATTGTCTCTCAGTTGCATTTAGGCTAATGTACCATTACAATGACTAAACGGGCAAGCCAGTTTTAATGCAAGTCTGTAAATTTGTACTGCATGTTAGCCTATACTTCTCATTTAAAAGGCAGTTTGTAAGGGGTAAGTCATCTTTGTCACGTGTGACTTGAGCTGGCATTCTTGATGTCTGCTTTCTGAATGTGTGTATATGTCACTGGCTCAAGCCGTGATCTTCAGACCAAAGAAAGACAAAGTTGTGCATGCTGAAGGTCAGTCTCCCCACCGAACACACCGCTGCAGGCCTGATGGAACAAAAGAGTGTAGAGCTGCATTAAGTTAGTGGCTTTCTCTTGCTCACAGTGGCATTAAACAAATTACACCACCATTTTAGAAATATGAAGTCACCAACAGGTGGGTGATTTTCAATATGGCACATCAGTTGGGCTATCCAGATTCTAAAAAAAGCTCTAACGGATATTTACGGACTACATTGTAGAAGCATTGTACTAAAAAAAACTTGTCCAGGCCTCCGTTCCAAACCATCATGTTCCTACTTAAACATTGCACAAACGTAATTCAATTTGTTCTGTTTCCATCTAATAATGTAATGTTTCATTCAAAAAGTGATTGATCAACCTGTTAAGTGTTGTGACAAGCTCAGTGGAAGGAGGGATGAGGTCGAGCAGAGAGCTTTTACTCCGTCAGATTAGATGAGGCTCAGATCGTCTTTATTGGATCAAACGTGTTTGAATTAATGGGTGGCCAGAGAAGGTGAGTTCAGCGAGGTGGTGACAGGTAACAGTGACACAACTCCGATCCCAAATACATTGGCTAAGTTGCATGTCAGGATGTCTTTTCTTTTAAAATACAGGACTAGGTTTGGGAACTGAGATACCTGTCTCTCACTGTGGTAGTTGCAATAAAGTTTAAATATTTGCCAAAAATGAAAAGTAGGGAAATTTTGAAGGTGAGGACGCAATATCTGACTAGAGAGAATAATATAGGCAAAAACATATTGTGTTCTTTGCCTTTGTTGTTTCCCCATACTGTTTTTGTTTCAACATCCCCCTGAATATTGAGCTCTTTCTATCTGACCTTATTTTAGTTGTGGTTTTGGAGACAGTCCGCCCATGTTCCCAGGCAGGTTTACGTCAAGCTAATGGTGGTTGTGGTCGAATAGCACCCCAAATGCTCCTTCAATCAGCTTGATTCTGGCCCCAAGCATGTTGAATCCAGAAAGCTTCCACACACAGGCGCTGCGTCATGGTTTGGCACACCAAACCACTGTAAACGAGTTGGAACTGAGCCCACGTTTGGCCCAGCCTCTCTGCTGCCATTCTCACACTCTGTGGTCAGAAAGTTCATATCATTCTTTTTGGAGGTTTGTTGATTGGCAGGTTAAGGTTGTTTTTTTTTTTTTTTTTTAGTTTTAAGAATAAGAAGTAGTTTTATTCTAGTGGACAAATGGTGAATAGCATCTGTAATCCAGTGACTCGCTTCTCAGATGCCCAGCTGATGAGCTGAACTTTACCCCAGCTTGAAAATACCAGCCACTGTGTGCTGTCTCATCATGGCCTTGATTCAGGCCTCCCAACTGAGATTGGCATGGCCTCGTTTTTTGTGGAGTTTGTGCTGCATTTCCTGCAGGCTCACAGAGGCTTGCGTGTCTGTTGTTTTGTTTTTTTCGGCAAATGAACAGCAGGCAGAGCAGAATGTATTGAATGCATCACATCAGGCATGCAACATCCCCACTCTCGATTATCTGAATGCAGTGGTCTAGCTGGAATGATCTCCCAGAATGCTTCTCAAGGTCTGTAATTAGGAAACAGAAAATTTAGCCATGGCAGCCCCCTATATAAACATCTGTGCAACCAAAATCCATCCATGCATCCAGATTTTTTATTTTGTGTACTTTCTTGTAGGTCCCCCACCCCCCTCCCCCCAAATTGGTTCTGAGGATGCCTGAATCTGGAAGTTGCTAAAGAAGAATGAATGGAGTGGTAATTTAAACTGATATGACTTGCCCTCAGCCTGTGGGCATCTTTTTTGTATGTGTGTGTTTCCTTGGTGTGTCTCTCTTGGTTCCTGTTACATTTGTTAGCACAGAGTGATCAAGGTCAGCATTGTCCTGGGAGGATGAAGACATCACACTGATATTAAAAGTGCCCGTCAAATTGCATTGCATCAAAGGAAGACACTGAGTCAGGACTACTGAGCTCAGTTTCAGGAGCTTCACAGGACATTGCCTTTTTGGGGACAGGTGTGTTTGTAATGTGTGTGAATAATCGTATTTAATATAACATGCTCGGCTTCTTTTTTTTGTTAAATAAAATAAATAATAAATTAAATATATAAAAAGCACAATGTGTGAGCCTTCGTGCTCATGTGGGCAACACAGGTTCAAGTCCAGGTCATGTAATTTCTCAATCCCATTTAATGGGTTTCCCCCAAATCAATAATTTATTTTATTTATATTATCCCTTTCAATAATGGTAGCAAAAATACATTATCTAGCTAATTTGGCCCTGGGAATCTGTGTCATATGCCAGTTTTTTATATCAAAATGTCACTTGTGCATCATATTCCAAGAATTTGATGAGAAACAACATAAATTTTATGTTACTTTATAGTGAAAATTTCCAGCTATTCCATCAGACAGGTGAGTCTTGTCCCTTTCCTTCTTTCGGCGAATGACGTCTTAATGGATTTTCCTGGTTGCGGGTAGACAAGAATTCTGTCTAACGATGCAGAGAGGTAAACGAGGATAGGGAATTGGTGCCAGAGATCACTTTTACTTATCAAATGAGGCCAAGACTAAATGCCAGCTCTTGATTTTTGCAGCGTCATTGCATTTAACTCCCCTGTCTCTAATGAAAGCGGCGATGTTTCCAAGGAAGGAAGTGCTGTGATGCTGCCACATCAGATCAGTTCAGCAACAATGCAAATGCGCTAATATCCGTAACACCACCACGTTTCCATAATAACACAGCAGAGTTGAATCCTCTGGAAAATTTTGATAGCTGCTCTGACCATGATTCTGGCTGTCTGGAACGTAGAGCAAAGGACTTCATCTCAAACACCAAAGAAATTATGTACTCATATGTTTTTGCTTAAGTCAATAACTCAATCAAGAATTATTGATGTTACTTTTTACGGGTATCTTCAGTATTTTTACAGTTTCTTTAAATGCACTGACTTTTATAAGGATATTTAATGCCTTCATGTCAGTGTAAACTGATGCTCACAGTTCAGCCAGAAACAGAATGGGAGTTATTATGTTTGACAGGCTAAAATATATCTATTGCTCTGGTTGTATGCTGTCCTGCACACTTTCATGAGCAGGGATTCAAAGGTTTCCCTAAAGACTGCATAATCATTCCAGCCAGCTCATTATGCCCCGGAGCAGTCTGGTGGCCCTGCTGAGCATCTTCATTGAACCGACTCTCAGCCCACACGTTTAAGGCCAATCAACCCACTCCAGAAGGGGGTAGAAAGAGAAATGCAGAAAGGAAAAGATAACAAGAAATAGAGAGAAAGATTGAGATATATATGAAGGGGATTGTCTCAGGTTACTTAACTGTAACCCCTGTTCCCTGATAAAACCGGAACGAGATGCTGTGCTGATTTAGCGCTTTGGGAACAACTTTAGGTGTGACCAGCTGTGAATGTGTGCAACACGTCAATGAAATTGACTAGAATTTATAGCCTCTGCTGATGACATCATTGGATGCACCTGTAGCAAGGCTATAAATAGATGCATCACAGGTGCATCGTCAGGTATTTTGTCTGAAGAGCAGTCCTGAGACATCCCAGTGCAGCAATGAAGCGCAGAATCTCATTTCGCTTTTATCAGGGAACAGGGGTTCCAGTTAAGTAACCCGAGACATTCCCTGTCAAAAAGCTACACTTTGATGCTGCACAGTCGAGAAAGGAACCTTAGGCAGGTAGTCAGGATGAGGGTGCAAAATTGCTTTAGCCATTCCTGGGGCAAAATCTAAGCAGGCTGGCAAGACAGACAGAGCCTGTAGATCCCCAATTCGTGTTAGAGAAGTAATTGCCATAAGAAAAACCATATTGAGAGTCAGAGGTTTATCAGACGCTGACTCTAGAGGTTCGAATGGGTCTCTACCAGACCCTCAAGGACTATTGCTAAGTCCCATGAAGGGATCCTGGTCCTAGCAGGAGGTCTCAGTCGCATGGCTCCACGAACGAAGCGAGCGAGCGAGCAGAGGATGTCTCCCCGTCAATCAAGGCGTGGCAAGCCGATAGAGCGGCCACGTAAACCCTGAGCGTGGCAGGGCATGTGCCTGCTTACAATTTTTCCAGAACTGAAGCAATCTGGCAGTTAACTGGATCTGTATTATGTGCACTGCACCATCTTTCAAAGACTGTAACTTCTTCTAGTAGAGGGATCCCTAGCACTTAGGCACTTGGAGTGGTCTCGATAACTTCAGGTGAAACCCAGTGTCCCTCAGTTGGTACCCTTCAGGGGCCAAACATGAAGGTTCCACAGCTCAGGCCGGGGATTAAATACTGTCCCCTGAACCTTGTCCCTCCTGTCCGGAATCGCTTAAGGCGAGCCGTCGAGGAGAGACATTATCTCAGAGAACCGTACCCTGTTCGGCCAATGCAGCGCTATCAGTAAGAGGCAAGACCCTTGCAGGTGAACTCTGGCCAAGACTCCCGGGAGCAGAGAAACCAGAGGAAACGCATACAGGCGCATTCTGGGCCATGTATGTGCCATCGCGTCCAGACCCAGGGGGGGCTGGGTGACTCAGAGAGAAGTAGAGGGGAGATTGTGCTGTCTGTTGGGAGGCGAAGAGGTCCACTTCTTCTCTGTAAAATCTAACCCATATTTGTTCCACTACCTCGGGGTGGAGTTTCCACTCCCACATCGGTATTTTCTGTCTGGACAGTATGTGGCTGCTCCCACATTTAGGCATCCAGGGCATATAATCTGCAATGATTGACAGGAGCTTGCCCTGGGCCCAAAGGAGAATCTGCCGTGCCAGTCTGTTGAGCTGGCATGAACGAAGACCTCCTTGATGGTTTATGTAAGAGACTACTGCTGTGTTGTCCACCCGCACCAGGACATGGCAGCCTCTCAAATACTGGAGGAAGTATTTCAGAGCCAGAAATACTGTCATCAACTCGAGGCAGTTGATATGCCAATCAAGCTGATGACCCTCCCATTCCCATTGAGCTGGACAACCACTTAAGTCCACACCCCAAGGAGGCGTCTGTGGTTAGCAATTTGCGATGGCAAGACGCACCTAGAGTGGGACCCAAAGTGAGGAACCTGGGTCTGAACCACAAATGTTGGCGCGTAACCCTTATCTACCTTAGGGGACTGGCCCTTGGATGAAATCCCCTGGCTTTGAGCCACAACTGAAACGATCTCATGTGCAGATGGCCCAAAGGGATCACCGAGGATGCAGATGCCATGAGATCTAGTATTCGTTGATACTGATGAACAGTGCAACCTTGGCCTAGCCTGACTTTGCTCAGGGTGTTCTGAATGGACACGATTCGAGCGGGAGACAATTGTGCCCGCATCATGATCGAATTCCATACAACGCCCTGATAGGTAATTTCCTGAGTGGGAGAGAGAACATGCTTTTTGACGTTGAGTCTCAGACCTAGAAAAACCAGAAGAGCTAAGACTATATCCCTGTGCTGAACTGCCAGTTCTTGTGACTGTGCTAGTATCAGCCAGTCGTCTATGTAATGCCAGTGCTGTATCCATGCATTTCGTGAATGTGTGGGGTGATAGGGCTAGGCCGAATGGAAGAACCAGATATTGGAAATATAATAATAATAATAATAAAACCTTTATTTAACCAGGTAAGCACATTGAGAACACTTTCTCATTTACAATGGCGACCTGGCCAAAAAAGCGTCGAGGTACAAAAACATAAGTTACACATATAATTACAAGACATAGTAGTACTCAATAAACATAGATGATTAATATACTGATCCGTAAATCATGTACACAGATCAGGTTAGCATGTACAGTGGTCCAACAATAAATTTGCTAACAATAATTTAAAAGTGATTAACGGGACAATGGATTCAAGCTTCAAAGATTTTTGAAGTGTATTCCAATCATTAGCAGCAGAGAACTGGAAGGAGAGACGTCCAAAAGAAGTACGAGCTTTAGTAGCCAAAAGCTTCTAAAAGAAAGAAAGCTTCACCCCCTAAAGTGAACCTCAGGAACTTCCTGTGTTGTGGCAGAATTTCTATATGAAAACATGAGATCGATCGTGACCAACCAATCGTGATGTTGGATTTGTGACACGACCGTCTTGACAGTTAGCATCTTGAGCTTGAACGCCCTGATTGAGCAATTCAAGCCTCGAAGGTCTAAAATCAGACACAACCACCCACCCACTTCTGCTGTAGTAACCTGACTCTTTCTCTGGAAGGGGAACATGTTCTATGGCCCCTTTGACCAAGAGATTTTGCAGTTCTTTCCACAGTAGACATGCTTGTTCCGGTTTCACAGTAGTGGAGACCACGCCATTAAAAGGCGGACGACAGCGATCGAATTGAATTCTGTAGCGTTTTTCTATTGTTCTTAGAACCCACATAAAAACACCTGGCAGTAGCTGCCGTGCTCCGTGCTGACTAAAGCAGACTGTCTTGGTCGCACGGAAAGACAGATCCGTGGCTCGACGAATCTCAGGGAAAGCCTCTTCGTCGACCGTGGTGCCCGCACTCAGGTCCTTCAACAGATCAGCCTGATAGGCCTGTAACACTGCCATAGTGTGCAGGGCAGCACCAGCCTGACCTGCTGCCTGATAAGCCTTCCCCACAAGCGTGGAGGTGGTCCTGCACGGCTTTGAGGGGAGAGTGGGTCTCTTCAGTGAAGATGCTGAGCCAGGCAAGAGATAACCTGCAAGTGTCTCTTCTACCGGCGGCATCACTAAATACCCCCGTGCCTCGGCACTCACGATAGTCGATTATGTCGAAGTTGAGGGCACGAGGACACCAGAAGTATAAGGTTTCCTCCATGAACGAGAGAGCTCGTCATGAAGGTCATCAAAGAAAGGAAGGGACTGATATAGGGTTCACTTCCTTTTTTTTTTTTTTTTTTTGGCCACCAGACAGAAATATGTCTTCTAGTTTGGAGCGTTTGGGGGTCTCTTGTTCGTGTGGCCTGTCTAACTGTAGTCTGACCACAGCCCGAGTAACCACCTAGAGTTATTCCTTAGCCCCTTTATTATTGTTCGTGGAATGTTCAGAGGTTCAGCCTCCTTCAGGCTTACGAGAAGGATCAGCTGGATCTGGGGAGAGAGCGAGCGATAGTGACGGACCCGTCTCTCGCTCCTCAGGTAGATCTATGCAAGAGCCACACGATGAAAGCGTGGGCGCTGGCTCTTGGAAGTAAGCGAGATGTGTGAAGCAATTTGACTGTAAACAAATCGCAATACTCGCACCCGACCTGCCCCAACGCAAGAGCAGCATGCTCTTCCCCCTAACACACAAAACAAAACAGGTGTGTGTCCATTTCAGCCATAGAGCGTAAACATGGGAACACACACCCTTGCTTTGTTTATCAGTCATTATTTTTCTTCTTTTTTTTTTTAAAGAAAAGAGAAAGGTTTCTGCACACTGCCTGACAATTCTAACTCCTAACAGAGGAAAGTAGAAAGTTCTGACAGGCAAGAAGCACAACACACACCGAATGATCTGAAGACAAAAGATCTGACTGTGCACCTGTGATGCATCTATTTATAGCCCTGCTACAGGTGCATCCAATGATGTCATCAGCAGAGGCTATAAATTCTAGTAAATTTAATTGACGTGTTGCACACATATTCACATCTGGTCACACCTAAAGTTGTTCCCAAAGCGCTAAATCAGCGCGGCATCAAAGTATAGCTTTTTGACAGGGAACAAATCATTCATTCATCTTTGAGATTGCAGGAAAGAACGTGACAGCTTCCATCAGTTAAAACTGGATCAACTCATCAGCCAGCAGAGAGAAGGTACAGCTATAACTGTGACAAACTACTCCCTCCTTATCTTACTCTCTGAAATCCATAAGAAAGGCCACTATTTATGTGTAGTGTTTCATAGGATTAGTCAGATTAAATCTGCCGTCTCTGCTGTTCAGTATAACTACACTCATTGATCAGGGAGATTCTGGGGATCTGTGAACATCATAGCTTCCGTTTCCTATTTTTTTGTAAGGTCATTCCTTCTTTCTCTCTTGAATCATTAAAAAGGATTCAGGATTGTAGGCAATTTGCCTGCCAACTTTCAGGTTTTTGTTGGTACAGGATGGGACTATGTCAGCATAGTGAGATTACAACAGCTATAATATGATTAATATGGCAGGATCCATCCATTTCCTGTCTCAATCTGTCACACTTCCTGTTTGTTCCACCATAGAGTCATCGTGTTTAAACCAACAATCCCACTCCATAACATGGCACACTCATCAGTCCCCTTCTGCAGAAACTTCTCTTCATTTTACACAGTAAACCATTGTGTTGAGGCTGAGACCTTTTCATTGGTGCATGTGCTCCTACACATTGAACTATTGTGCTTATGTGGGCGACTCAGGTTGTAACCTGGTTCACATCATCTCCCTGTCCCATTCCCTCCTCTATCCATCATTTCCTTCTTTCTCTCTAATGTCATTAAAGTGGCAAAAAGATAAAAAATGTAAAATGTAAATATTTTATCTTTGTAATCCGTGATAGAAATTCTGTAACTGAAATTAATGCATATTGGTAGCTAGAAGAGCTGCGGTTGTCTCTTATGGTTATTGTTGCTGAGGAACCTGCAAGGCTCTCACATTGCATTTGAGCTAGAACAGGTGAATCACGATAGCCCAACAATAGAGATAGTGTGCAAGCTATGAATCACTGCAGATAAATGAAAATTAATTGTCATCTGTGTCATATCATCTCCATTACAAAAGAGCTGGATGGATACATTACTGTATCCACAGACTGAAATGACTCCACAGGCACTGGATGTTTTCTGGGATGGGTATGTCTGGACTTGTTCCTTGCCGGGGGCTCATTCATCAACTACTCCAGTGTATGAGTGAATAAGCAACTGTGTGTGAGGCTACAGTAGACTGCGGTGGCAGCCCGGAGAGATGAGTATAGCAGATTTATGTCCCTTAGCTGAAATCCTTGATGGACTGACTGGAACTCAACCCCTTTGATGAACTCCACCCCCCTGCGCCCCTTCATTTTCCCCCTTTCTCTGCCTCGACTCTAGTATGACGGCATATGAGATAAGATTGATCTATAGTATTATACGCTCTTTCACAGCCTTTTCATTTCCTCCAGAATACAAACACTTCTGTTTTTGTGTAAAAGACACATCCACACATTAATCACATAATAGCTCTGTTCCACTACCTAAAGAGGCAGCTGTCTTGTAATGCAGCATCCTACTGGCCATAGAACCTCCTCACTCAAGGAAACTTGATTCACAATTTATTTTAGTTCTTGTTGGCCACGTGAGAGGAATAGCACAATGCGCTAATAAGCGTATTTAAGCATGAGACACAAATATTGATAAAGTAGTCAGCTTTTAATTATTTTAGACCAGATCTAGGTACATATTTCCCAATTCAAAATCTCTCGATTCGACTTGATTCGATTCAGATTAAATTGGGTAAAAATATGCTTTTTTTTGTCCCTCTGACATTAACAGACATAATGACTATTATATAAATACCTCAAGGAGACCTCAACTCATTTTCACTGAATTTTTAACTGTATTTTACATTTTAGTCATGCATTTCTCCAACTTCGCAAGTGCCCCTCAGAGCACACATGCACGCACAAAAGCCGCCTGTCAGTCAAACATTGCACAAGTTGAAATAAAAAATTATCATTAACATTTTCATTATTTGTGTAGTTTCTTGCTCTACTCTCTTTCCATTCTGGCCTTTTAACAAAGTCAATCAGTGGTTGCGATCGACGTAATAAGCACCTCTGGTGTAAAGGATCTTGTTTTGTTTTTGGTTTTTTTAAATTGATAGCGGGATTTCTCAGTTGAAGATTCTGATTAATCAGAAATGTTTTACTAACCTTTTATTTTAGACTATTTTTAAATGTCTGCAATGTCATGTTGGCTTTTCTTAAACCACATATATTCATTGTACAAATTTCATAATACTCCTCCCAGAAACAAGTGTGCTTTAGCAGACAAATTAATTGAACTGCTTGTAAAATTCAGACAGTGCTGATCGTGACAAAGGCGTGTATTTGTACTGAGTGTTTGATTGACACAACAAAGCTGTGCTATGCCTATTTGCATGTGTCATAAGAGAGAATTATTAACCCTCTATGCCTTGGCCACCAAACTTTGATTCTCGCTCTCATTAGCATTATTCAGCAGCTGGTCTGTCGCCAAGTCTGCAGTTTGAGATGATAATTCCGTCCACAGGAGAAAACTTCATGGAACACATTACTGAGTTTGTGCTTTGAAGCAAAAATGTGGGGAAATGCCATCTTGCCCCACAACAGGGTGTGTCTGCCACTTGGTAAGTATGCAAACACTCCGTGATGTTTCTGGCCATCTCCAAAGGTTAAGGGTTAGAAGAATCACCAGCACAATTTGCCATGTCACCTCCCCCCTGCAGTATCACTGCCATTCCCTAATGAAATAAACATTAGAGCCGCTACAACACTAGCCTAGTTTCCATCCACCTTTCGCACTATTTTGTTATTGACAAAGTGAAAATGCATTAAAAGAAATTTTAGACATTTGCCGTCTTCATTCAAATAGACTTTTATAGATAAAAAATTGTGTGCGTGATGACGTCATGCCTAAAAAAAACACTTTGTCGCATAAGTTTTGGTTTATCGCAAAAGAAATCTGCCCTTAAGCAATTTCCATACAGATGTGTGTTTTTCTCTATTTCTCCTCCCAGATGTCCCAAATTGTTTTCCTTACAAAACTTTTTTGTAAAATGGGGAGAGTATTTAGACAATTCAGTGAAATTATACAGCTTATTGCCATTTTAATTTCACAAATAAAAGCAATCAGAAAAGGAGGAATTTGGAGCAGTTGCCCTTCTGATAGGACTGTAATATTGTCGCAGTTTGCCACCGGTTCAGACCCGAAAGCGAATCATCATGGCCCTGTTCAAGATGGCAACCTGTACCAAGTAGTGGGGGAAACTTTCAGTCTTAGTATAAGGACCATACATCGATATGTAGATGCTGTGTGCACAACTATTAAAGAAAATTTTATTTGGTGTAATATCAGCATTTACATATGATACATTCCTGATATTTTGTACAATCATCTAATCTACAGCATTGCTAACACAACTACATTATGTCCCGCATATTTTTCCAGCAACCATTAATGAGCAACTGAACTCGATTATCATCTAAAATTAATTATAGCATCATAATGCATTTTCAATTTTCTGAGGAAGCTCAGCAAATGCGATCCGAGGTAAAGCGGGATAGATTTAAAATATATAAACGTTTTAAAATGTTCAAAAGCTCATCTTCTGAAAGTGAGCTCAGCATTTGACTTATAGTTCTGATTGTTTATAGTCTTGGAAAAAAAGTGTTGTTTTTCAAACAACATCCTGAGAATGTCATTCAGACTTTTTCGTCTACAGAACAGGGAAAGGCAAATTTAAATTTGTTAAGAAAAGGCATATATAGGTCTAGAAATTTATATTTTTTATGTTTGGTAATTTATTTAATTTAATAAAGGGAATTTTTTGTATTGTGGGCTAATTCTGTGACTGCCGTCTATTATTTTGAATGGTGTGGAAAAGCAACTTTAATAAATAAACAGATGTCTACCGTGATTAAATTAATCGTAAATAGAGGCCATTCATTTGTTCTCCGTGCATTTGTCGATGTGCATGATACGAGATATTTGTGTTGGCACTCCTGGAAGTGTCATGTTTGCAGCATCAGATCTATATGCCGTTAAGATCAATCCGCAATCACATACAATAAATTGGCTTTCAAGGATGTATACCTTGTCGTCATGATTAACACAGGTTAACGATTGGTGCAAATTCTGTCACGTGACACTATTTTTGCGTTAATTTTCTTGACAGAAAGTGTTTCCAAACCAGTTTTTCAAAACATTTGAATTATCGACATAGAGTTTATGCAGTTGAATTAAAAAGAAAAATATTATGTTGACACTTGTGGAATTTTGGCAATCTTTGCGTTTCCATCAGCTTTATTTTGATGCATGTTAACTTTTTTCGCAAAAAATAATTTGAGAAAAAAATACTTTTCACTTTCACACAAATCACGAGTGAAAGTGCAAAGTCGTGGGTGATATGGCCAAAAATATGATCACAATATTTGTTTTCATATCATTCAGTATCGATATTTATCATGATATACATTTCATACAATTAACAGAGCAGAAGACAACAGTTCAAAAAGGTAGTTGGCTGGGTGAGTGGGGTCAAGAATGATTTTTCCAGCCCTTTTCCTCACTCTGGAAGTGTACAGTTCTTGAAGGGAGGGCAGGGGGCAACCAATAATCCTCTCAGCAGTCCGAACTGTCCTTTGTAGAATTCTGATATCTGATTTTGTAGCTGCACCTAACCAGACAGTTACTGAAGTGCAGAGGACAGACTCAATGACTGCTGAGAAGAACTGTATCAGCAGCGCCTGTGGCTGGTTGAACTTCCTCAGCTGGCAAAGGAACTACAACCTCTGCTGGGCCATTTTCACAATGGAGTCAATTTGGGCCTCCCACTTCTGGTTCTGTGAGGTGGTAGTGCCCAGAAACATGAATGGTGTTCCTCCTTAAGTCCACATTCATCTCCACAGTTTTGAGCATGTTCAACTCCAGGTTGTTTTGTCTACTGTATACAGACACATCTTCATCTTGGATGAGGCCGATGACAGTAGTGTCATCTGCAAACTTCAGGAGCTTGACAGAGGGGTCCTTGGCATTGCAGTCATTTGAATACAGGGAGCAGAGTAGTAGGGACAGCACACATCCCTGGGGGGAACCAGTGCTGATTGTACATGTGCTGGAAGTGAATTTCCCCTGTCTCACTAGCTGCTGCCTGTCCGTCAGAAAGCTGGTGATCCACTAACAGATAGATTTAGGAACAGAGAGTTGGTGTAATTTAGTTTGGAGAATAACTGGGATGATAGTGTTGAAAGCCAAACTGAAGTCCATAAAAAGAATCCTTGCATATGTCCCTGGTCTGTCCAGATGTTGCAGGATCAAAAGTAGCATACATGATGTCGCTACGATGATGGCTCGTGAAAAAGCATTTAACTAAATAGTGCATAGACAAACAGCAACGCTGGTGATGTTGTTGCTGTTATGCTCAGTCGTTAGCTGTATTGCAATGTCAGTGCTGTCTTGTTCAGTACACAGTGATATCATATTAGCCGGATAGCTAGGTTCTGGCTAATGGCTAACTAGCCTTATTACTGGTTTATATGACAGCAGGGCTATGTAGCCGCTAACCAGGTAATACTTCCTAACCTGCTAATATAATGACTGTGATTCAGTTAGTTAGTTGTGTATAACTTTGACAAACTGGTTGCTATGCACACCTGCTTTGATTGTAAAAAAAATTATCATTGATATCAAGGAATTTTTTTCTCGATAAATATCGATATAATTTTATTGCCCACCCCTAAAAGGGCAGATAATCAGTTCATAAGCACTTACTTTCACCCTTTTCCGTGTGTGTCTTGTAAAACTCGATAGAGCATTAACCTTAAAAACCTCAGCTGTTTACAAATGTAACTCACTTTTAGTGTCACACAGTGGAGATTTCGCCTCGCAATTGCCGCGATATGTGTAAGGTACCATGTAATATAATTTTGCTTAAATGTTGCCACTGTCATGTAATTTTCTTAAGATCATTCTGGGAAGGCAACATAATGACTTTCAGTCTGTTCTTCACAAAAAGCTCTTGTATGGCTTCAGAAGACTTGGAATGCAGCGCATGTGTTATATGAACTACTTTTATGGTGCTTCTTTATCATTTTTGTTTAGTTGTACCTTTTAAGCCTCTGTGTTCCTCTTCAGCAATGAGTGGCATGATCAGTACTGTATGTATTTGGTGAACTCTGCAGAAGAGGTCATGACCTGTTGAAACTCTTCATAAAAAAAATACTCTGTGAAGTGAGGTTCTTTTTAATAACGATGTAAGCATGTGCTTTTGATCTTATTCCTGGAGAGGTTGGCATCACCCCCTTCTTCAGTCACATCTAAGGGAGTTACATGTTTGTCTCATTGTGGTGTTTCCAAATCTTTTTATTTTTTATTATCATTATTATTATTATTTTTGTTTTAGTTCTCCCTTCAGGCACCAAATCCACCTTGTTATTTTGAGTTCCCCCAGCTGGGAGAGAATAATGCAGCCTGACAATCTTGTCACAATCCCTTCCATCACCTCCATCACACATAGCCCTCACTCCCTGCAATGAAGATCAGAGAGGAGAGTGGATGGATCAGTCAGAGCGTAAGATGACACTCGCATGTGGCAGGATTGAGTGTTGGCTTTGATGAGAACCTGTGAGAGAGCAGTCTCAAATCCTTTGTCTGATTACCATCATCATTATTATGGTCCTCAGTGGCACTCCGTTTTAAAAAAAATTTACAACGCGGTAAATCGTGGTAAATTCATAAATTAGTTGTTTAAATGAAATATAGTTTTTCGATAAATTATAAGCATTCTCTAATAATAAATTAGTAAAGCTACCCTAAATTGGATTGATACTGCACTTAAAGTGATTGACTCTCTGTTATTTGTGCAGGGATATCATAGGCCTTAATGTTGTAGAAACGTATTTGTTTTTGTCCAAACTGAACTTTTCTCCACTCTTTGCTGCAATTTTTTGACTAATGCATTTTTTTTATTGGATTTTGTCTGATACAGGCAATCTATTTAAATAATATGAATAGAAGGGCTTGGTATTAATACAGATTTATCAATTTGATTCTGGTTCACAAGCCCTCAATTTGATTCTGATTAATTTGGTTGTATTTCAGTTATAATCTATTTTGCATGTATATGAAAGACGTTCTCTCTCAGCTAATGCTATTAATTTTACAGGGGACAGATTTTTATTTTTTGTTATTAGTTTTTCTTCATTTTGGTGACAATTTAGCTTTTTATGTAAAAATGTTATTTATTCCATCAATAGATTTTTCACAAGGATTTTTCAAATGTGGCAAAATTGGCAAAAACGTCTCTGGTTACATGTGTAACCCTTGTTCCCTGAAAAAAGCGGAACGAGATGCTGCGCTGCTAAGCGCTATGGGGAACAACTCTAGCTGTGAACCGAGCTGAAATAGTGTGTGTAACACGTCAATGAACATTGACTGGAATTTATAGCCTCGGTTGATGTAATCATTAGATGCACCTGTGGCCAGGCTATAAATGGATACGTCACCAGGTGTAGTCAGATACTTCTTTTTGAAGAGCAGTCCTGGGATGTCCCAGTGCGGCAAAGCAGCGCAGCATCTCGTTCCGCTTTTTTCAGGGAACAAAGTTTACACATGTAACCCGAGACGTTCCCTTTACAAAAAGCTTCAATTTGATGCTGCGCTGCTAAGCGCTACGGGGAACGCAATACCCACGCCGCCGCACTTGGGGCTGTCCGGACCCCTACGGTTGTGCAGTGTACTCACAAAAACGCAAGAGGTCTCAGACATGAGCTTGAGATGTCGACTCAAGGGCATAAGAGCCCGGAGTAGCAAAGCATCTAACCCATAAAGTTCGATGAATGTGTGAAGAGAACCTATCGCAACACAAACTTGTCATAAAAACTGATGAATGTGAGCGGAGGGGACCAGCCTGCCGCATCACAAACTTGTCCAGACATGAGTTTGAGATGTCAACTCAAGGGCATAAGAGCCCGGAGTGGCAGAACATCCAAACTATAAAAATGTAATGAATGTGTGCGGAGAGGACAACCTGCCGCATAACAAACTTGCTGCAGAGGGAGACCTGTAGCCAATGTTTTAGAGGAGGAGAGCCCTCTGGTAGAGTGTGCCCTAAAACCTACTGGCGAAGCTTGACCGCGCGCCTCGTAGGCCCGGGCAATAATGAGGATGCCTCTTTGAGGGCACCCCGCCCACCAAGCCGTGGCAAACCGCAGTGGCCACATAGAACCTGGCAGTGGCGATGCAAGTGCCCGCTGACAGTTCTTTCTACAGAAAATCCAGAACTGAAGCAAACTGTCAGTTAGCTGGTTCTGTAATAAGAACTTTAGTAGATGGAAACGCATGCAGGTGCATTTGTGCTATGAATGCGTTACTACGATCAGCCCCTCCATGGGGTTGCTGGGCGACTCGGGGAGAAGTAGAGGAGACATCAACAGAGGCGAAGATGTCCTCTTCTGCCCTGTAAAATCTACCCAGATCAGTTCCAAGTGGAGGGAGCCCTAACACTTGAAATGGTCTCGATAACCTCAAGAGATAACCCTGTGAACCTCATTCGGTACCCTTAGGGGCCAGACATGAAAGGTTTCACAATTCGGGCCAAGGACGAGAAGGTCCTGGAACTGCGCTAGGATCAGCCAGTCGTCTACATAATTCAGAATGCAGATGCCCCGGAGTCGCAAGGAGCCAGCGCTACATCATGCATTGTGAATGTGCGGGTAAAAAGGGCTAGGCTGAGTGAAAGAACCTGACCCTGGAAGACTTTTCCCCCCGGAAGTGAACCTCAGGAACTTTCCATGTTGTGGCAGAACTTCTAAATGAAGTATAGAAGTGCGTCATAAGATCGATGGTGACCAGCCAAACGCGTTGTAGGGCTTGAGACACGACCGTCTTGACAGGCATCATCTTGGACTTGAACACCCACGGGTAGTTCAAGCTTTAAGATCTAAGCCAGACGCCACCCCTCACCCTCCATGGGAAACGGGAAGTATTTAGTGTAATAACCTAACTCTCTGTCTGGAAGGGGAACACATACCATGGCCCCTTTAACCAGGAGATTGAGTTTTTTGTTTTTACAAAAAAAGAAATCCGGTTTACGGTAGTGAGAACACGCCATTGAAACACGGAAAAGCGGCGAGTGAATTAAATCCTGATGCCCTTATAAGTCCCACAGAAAAGAATATATCCAGCAGAAGTTTCCACGCTGCCAGGATCTCTGAGATGGGTATTATGTTTGAACACTTCCTGTTGAGGGGTTGTTGGGTGTTTCGCGTCCTGAATAAAATGCAGGAACAGCGAAAACACCCAATTTTGACAGAAGCCTCTGCAACCCGAAACACCAAGAGGTGGCGGGAATGGAGGGGCTTCGAGGGGGTACCGGGAGGGGTGAAGTGAAGCATGCGCCCCATCCCGAGGGGAGCTACCCCCTAATCTAGGCGCAAGACCGTCAGGGTTTTCTCTTACTAGAAATGATAGCCCTGAGGTCTTGCTTCAGGGGCTGGCGAGGGAGGCATGAGCATGACACGCCACACTTTGCTTTTGAGCCTCTGTTCAGACAGGACTGAGGTGGGTCTGAGGCTTGCTTGTCAAGCGCAGAACCCACACTCAGGTCGTCCGGGAGGACATTCTGGTACGCCTGTAAAACAGCATGGTGTGCAGAGCAGCACCAGCCTGACCTGCTGCTTGATAAGCCCTTCCCACTAAAGTGGAGGTTGTCCTACAAGGCTTTGAGGAGAGAGAGGGCTTCTTAAGTGACGATGCCGAACCCGGCGAGCGATAGCCCGCAAGCGTCTCTTCGACCGGCGGCATCACTGAATACCCCCGTGCCTCAGCACCCACGATGGTCGAATATAATGACGTCGAGGGTATGTGAACACGGGAAGAAAATAAATATATATATATATATTATTTATTTATTTGTTATTTTTATTTTTTTAGGGGTTCCTTCATGAGCGAAAAAGCTCTTCATGGAGGTTATCAAAGAAGGGAAGGGACTCATGAGGCGTTCCCTTTCTTAGACTGGAAGATAAAATCTATCCCCTAATTTGGAGGGTTTGGTGTCTCTTTTTCGCGTGGCCAGTCCAATCTGGCAACCACTTGAGTAACAACATCGAGCAATTCCTCCGTAGATTTTTTTATCGCGGACGGAAAGCTCAGAGGCGGGAAGAGAATCACGATCCTCCTTAAGACTGTGTCTTAAAAAGCATTAAGTTCATTCACTTTTCTGCGCATTTGGAAGATAGCATGATACACAACCGAGAAAACTCCTGGATAGTGACGAAGAGTTAACATTTTCCTCAGAAGAAGAGCGGGACTCCAATGAACATTTGTATTTTTCAGGCAGAGTATTGAAATTTGAAATATGTCCTAGTAGGCAAGTTTTAGTTACATTTAAATGCTGTTTTGGCTAATTCAGGCATTTAAATTGTATGCTGTATGATGACACAAATGTCAAGGCATGTCAGCCACGTGTGTGTGTGTGTGTGTGTGTGTGTGTGTGTGTGTGTGTGTGTGTGTGTGTGTGTGTGTTCTGTATAAAAGCATTCAAATGCTCCAATGTAGATTTTTACATTAAGTATTAGGCATCAAGACAGTAGACATAATGTATATTTTATTGGCATAGAAAGATTACACTGTCTGAATTGGGGGGAAATAAGCCTTGTTCTTCTTCTAAAAAACAAAACATGATTTAAAAAAATTATATTGGCAAATGTTTAAATATTCTCACCAAAATATTGTGTATACCTAATAATAAATACAACGTTGTTTTTCTTTCAAGAAATTTAATGTTATCTCAGTGGGGCATAATCTTCCATTGTGGCCTCGCCATCTAATGACCTTGATGGCTGAAACAGCAGCAGTGATTTTATGTGATGCTGCCCTCAGGTGTCCATCAGAGTTGTCGTGGTGTTGCTATTTAAGCCGATGCTCCAAATGGAAGCCACATCAACTGTCACATCAACTGCAACTGCAGAGAAAAGCGGATATAGTTTTTAAAATATATTTTATTTAGAAAGCACCAAATGGCAGGAAAATTAGGCTTTGCAAATGAAATAGGAGTTATTATTTAATTAGTATATGTATAAGGAACTGCAACATTAAATGGTTTTAATCAAATTGTAAGAATGTTAGTCTGACCTTCATTGAGCTGTTTCAAATCAAACACATGCTAACCACTTTTTTCTCAGTGGAAAATTTAAAGACACAATTACCTGTGATATTGTTTTTATTAGTTGTTTTTGTTTTCATAAATATGCAGAAAATAATGGATTTTGTCATAGGACAAGCATATATAATATAATAAAGAATAAGGCAATCTGTAGTATCATGGCCAGTATAAGATTTTATTAGCATTCACAGCCACACATTATTAAATGGCAAAATGGTCTCTTGTGGTGTAATGCTGAATACAATATAAATACAGAGAGCTATGGTTTAATTTAATGGATTTTCAAAGGCTAGACCCGTGGGTGCTTAGATTAAGTTGCCACTCTGTACTTGACTGCTTTGGGTCTTGTTTGAACGTGATAGACATGCTCTGATTAGCTGACCAGAGCACTTACAAACCTGCAAATATGTGAATGGAGATCGAACAAGGAGAGTGCCCATGCTTTTGGATAAGAAAGAAACTCCTGATTTACAAACACCTTTTTTTTTTTTTCATTGTACTGAAGATGCAGGGGATTCCAGGCTAAGTGAGCTGAAATTACTCTCAACACTACCGTAAAAAAAAAAAAAAAAAAAAAACTTAATTCTAACCTTTTTTAGAGCTTATACAGATAATTAGAAATACTGTAAATATGTGTGGCTGGCAGAACATTTGTAATTTGAAAGATCAGCAAGTATGCACGCAGCTGCTATTAAAGAAATTTGTGTTTCACAATAAATAAAATATATATTTGATCATTGTTGTCCAAAGTCCGGTGCACTGGTTTTGTATCTCTGATTCTTCTCATTTGCTTTGGCCTGCTAAAGAGAAGCTTGGATTAGAGCAGGCACAGCATTCAGTGTCCTGGGACAGCCTGGAGCTCAAGAGGGGTGATCCGTCCATTTATTTTCGCCTATATCTCTGTAAGCACACAGCCCTGCTCACCCCGCCTGGACTCTCAGATTAAGCCCAAACTAATCCTACCCACTCTCTCACACTCAAAGGCATGAGGGACTGCCCAACAGTTACCTCAATCTACCATGTATCCACAAATGTGTGTCCCTGCTGGTGCCCCTGCTGATAAAACCCTATGTGGCGGAATTAGATTTAACTTTACTCAGCTGAAAAAACGGAGTGATCCTCTCACCTAATGCTCTCTGAAGGCAACCCCTTCATCCAACAGACTAAAGCTGCAAAGGCAGGACAGAAATCAGAGAGAGAAAGGGTTACGACATGGATAAAATTTCTAGGTAGTACAATGGCACTCAGCTCATGTCATTGTCCCATAATCCCCTTATGTTCTTGGGTTCCAAGAGTGAAATCCCTCCTTCGCCCTGCCTTAGACAGTCCATTGTCGCACCAACAGACACACACTCACATTGATCATTTACAGTTAAAATTTCTCCACCCTCGCCCCTTTCACTAAAACCTTTATTCCATTAACAAATAGTCTGCCTCATTAAAAAATAATTACAACTACTGTAGTGAAATTCCTCTTCTTGCTGTAGTATACTTTTCTTTTTTAATTATTATTATAAATTTGCTTAATGGACAGACTCCATTCAAACTCACTTTCTTTGTTGGTAATTTCAGTCTTGAGTGTGCAATCTCTTTCTGGTTTTTGTAAACTTCACATTTCCTAAAGTTTAAAGTTTGAAAATTTCCCATTGATATAGACTAATGGAGGGTTCACAATTCAATATCTAATAGCAATGTCAAAATCTATAAGCAAATTATATTAATATTTGCTTACTGAATTGTGTATTGCCTAATTAAAAGCTTAAATTCTTGAAAAAATAAATGGTGGTATAAATAGTTTGGAATAATCATTTATTATTCCTTGAAAATTAAGCAGTGACACAGTTTAGCTTTAAATAATTATAGCGATTTCAAAAACGTTTGTCCACCAAATCAAAGTCTGGTGGTATAACCAATATGCAGGTAGCCATGCTGAGAGGACAGTTTTAAATGTAAAAAACATCAGATATTTTATGGAATAACCTAAGGAACTTAATATTCATGCCTAATTTATGATACTTAATAATTTATTTATTCATTTATATACTTTTAAAATTATGTTTAAAAACATTTAAATTAATTAAGATTATGATCAAAGAACATATTTCAAATCAGCAGTAAAATCTGACCGTACTGGTATCATAAATTTTTATTTTTTACATCAAATTACAGAAATGTATAGCTTGTGTGTATGCGCAGTTGTGAGTTGATTGACAATCAATGTCTGTATCTAAAAGGTGACTGGCTCTTTTACCTTTTAGGCAGGACTTCCTTTCTATATCCGTTGGCTATTGGGCATGCCGATTTACACCATTCATATTAATAGAAGTGGCCCATCTCTGCAAAACAGAGTCTGATCAAACTCGCTCTAAATGCTGGGACGGTTTTCCATGCATCATGTTTATTAGGCTATATCCATGTATGTGGTTAAAGACGAAAAAAATAGAGAACAGTGAAATTGTCACAGAATCGTTTAACTTCTCCATCTTGCATGCTCTCGACTCCAGTATCTCCCACACTAACTGCCTGGAGATGGGTGGCGTGAGCTCTACTGTCTTCACTCTCATTGGTAGTCACTCCCGAATGTCACTCGTCATCTGCATAAAGTAAAAGTTTTTCAACTTTGCTTTGTCGCTCGCCACGGTGTCATCTGCTTGTGTCGCCGGAAGTCACTCTGCTCTCATTGAAAATTAATGGGATCGTGTTTGTGGTGGGATGTAGCTGGTAGTGTAAACGGTGCTTTACATGGAACCAAAGTCTAAAACCTAAGCTTACCTACAACTTTAACACTTATTTTTCTTCCTTGTTGTCTAGAAAACTAATCAATAACCTTAATTTATTTGGGAACAGATTTCAGCTCATATCTCATTGGACCAATCTGCTAAAACAGCTCCAACAATGTACCCGCTTTATAAACAAGCCTCAGATGTGGTTTTCACAGTGGCGTCTGGCACTAAGAGTGAGAGATGGCAGGGTGTGCTTGGCAGAATGCACCTCTCATTTCCTTTGTTAGCATTCAAAACAAACCGTAGGCCTTTTGTCCGTGTTCTTGTACTGCAATTACTCTATATGACTTACAGCTTAAGAAACAGTAAAATACCTCAGTCCCCCCTCATTAAGACCTTAAAAACTGCATTTTTTAAGATGTGCGTGGGGTAGCAAGAGGCTCAGCTTACATAAACTTTTTATGTATTCTACTTTCTTAAGTGTTAATTGCATTGTTTGAGTCTGAGCGTGTGCTTTTCCCCCCACCCTTAAAGCAGCACACAAAGTACAGCTTGTTATGTCTATAATAACAGTTCATAATAGCTCTGTTAAATCTTTTAGCAGAGAGCTGAAGGCAAGATCTGCACGAAACATCAACATTCACATTGCGGCAATTCAGCAGTGTTTTCCGAAACCAGTGGAAATGCAGGTATTAGACAGGCAGGCATTCACAAGTGTCTGCGGTCTAAGAAAAGTACCCTTTTGCTTTTCTAGCACTATTGCTTAGTGGATTTGTAAACACAGGGAGCAAAGCCAAAACCACAAGAGTTTTTGATAAGAACCATGTAATGATTTTCAAATGGGAATCTTCCCTCCAGATCATTTGAGGAGCCACTTTAGACTGGTTGTAAACCAACTGTATACTGCACACAACGTGTGGCCCTTGTTTGGTGGTTTTGCTGACATCTTTTCCTTTCCTTTCTTTTCCTTTCCTTTGTTTTTAAGATATGATTAAGATATGATAACTTAAGGCTGGATATCACTTTGCTTTGTTTTCAAAGTTTGTGTGTTGTCAGTTAGTTCAAAATATTATATGGTTATTTATTTACAGTTAAAAATTAAACAAGGAGATTTCTTGCACCTGATTTATCTGTCTACTTCTAGCTTTGAACACTGTGTTCTAACTAAAATCTTTGTCATAACCTGCTAAAACCTGCAATAAAACATTTCAACAATGTTTTGCTGGTTAGCTCCACCACAGTGAAATCTTATTGGCCCAAATTCCAGGCTCCTCCCTGGGATGTTCCTTTTATATTGCTCTGTGACCAATGGCTTTGTGTTTATATTTCTGTATGTAAATTCTGTTGTGAAAGTGAATGTTGAGGCTCCTTATCCAGTATGTTTTGAGTTCTACCAAAGAAAAAATGTCACACAGGTTTGAAACAACATGAGTGAACTTTGACAGAATTTTCATTTTTGGATGAACTACCCCTTTTAAGTAACATTAATTTTACAGCTAATATCAATTATCCTTCAGCACACTTAAAGCACTCACAAGTCTTTCGCACCCTCTTCTGTCCTCAGACAGAAACACATTTAATACCTCCTTTCGTGCTGAAGGGAATGACTGGGTCTTTGGTGCAGAGCCACAGACATTTGGGTCACGGCCTGAGTCCCCCTCCCCGGTGTTGCAGGGCTGACTCTGGAAAATCCCTGCTAAACACATAGCAGCTGGAATCCTCTTAGAGGATTCAGCTCAAATTCTATTGCCAACATGTTCGTCATGTTACCACGTCAACTTCCCACATGGACATGGGTGATGACATCACTTATCAGTTGATGTGAAACAGAAGCCTTTGCTGTGTTATATTTGTTGTTGTTTCTTAGATTCTTTTATTCTGATCAGTCTAGTTTGCTAACATTTCGGAAGCAGACTTAAACATTTAAGGTAAAATCTATTTATACAATCAAATTAATTAATTTTATTTTTAAGTTAGGGCTGCACATTTAATAAAAAAAATTAAGATAACAATTACAGCTGTCACTATTAACTAAACTTGAAAGTCAGTAATGTCATTTACAGCCTTCCTTTTAGGTCTAGTCCCATCCAATTTTTTGTCTGTTGTGTGCATGAATGCAATGAGAAATCAGTCATTTAAATTAAGGGCATCTTTAGGCATATAAATAATTCTCACTTTATGTGTTTAATAATTAGAGCTGTCAGAATTGAGTTAATGCATGCCATTAATTAAAAAAGATAGTGTTAATTTTTCTAACGCATTTACCGTTAATAGAACATAAACACTTTTTTGAAGGGGGGAACCTTTGTAATGTGTCCGCCCGCCCGCGCACTTCACAACACACAAACACAGAAGCACTTCCGTGTCAGTGATAAAGTTATGGAGAAAGGACCTCTTAATGCTATTTGATGTACAAAACAAGCCCAAATGTGACTTTTGATGTAAATCAAGTATTTTATAGCCTTTGTAAGGTGCATTTTAATTATCACAGAATCCCATCGTCTTAACCATCACTAAAATGCAGAATAAGGCATTTTTCTCTGCGCTTTTCATGTGGAGTTCAAAGTGCTGCTTTACGTTGAAGCTCTGATGCGAATCCTGAATGAAAAGAGATTCATATTGAGAGATTAATAAAATATTTAAATTTTGGTGGATGAGACATTAAGAGATTAAATGCCCATCTCCATCTCTAATTTGTTTCATGCAGTCTGTTGTGCTGATGGTGCTGAGTCAGTGGCAGATGCTCACACCATAAACATGCTCAGATGGGCACTCTGCTTCTCACACTTTGCATCAGTTCTGTGTCATGATCACACACTAAAATTATCAAATGCTACAATGTATGTAAAATGTAAAAAATAACAATATTAATAAAAATAATATCTGGATATCTTAAATAGCCACAGAAGAGAATTCCTTTGCAAACTTTGTACAGACAAATACCATGATATAGAGCGAGCAACAACACAGCAAGTAATGTAAATAATGTTAGATTGGTAGTTAGTTAGCAAACTGTTGCAAAGATACATGTAAAATTCTGAGAGGACAAGACGGTTCCCCAGAGCCAGCACATCAGCTCCATGCAGTGACACTCACAACTCTCCTGCTACTATAGCTAACGTCACAACAACAACTTATCTTGATTCTGTGAAACATAGCAAAACTAATGTACTAATGTTAACAGAGCAACCTCTGTCTTCAGGCCTTTCAGCTCTCACAGGTCTGTTCACCGTTGGAAAGCCTCTCCGATGTTTATGCGGCTCCTAGCCCTTGCCTGATTATATCTCTTCTTTTTAATTTTATATTCATTTTGACATTTTTCTCTTGGGCTGTTTCTCGGCCATATCTCCTGCTTGGAGTTCATTTCCCTCTCGCTCACTACCCCAATTCCCCTATCTCCCCTACACTCGCCTTAACTTTCTTTTTCTTAACACAAAGGAAGAAATTGTGAAAGCATAAATTGTGCGCAGTGATGTCATACAATGGCAGTTAATGGAGACCACCTCTTCAATCTTCAAAAGGACACAAAAGTATAATTCAGAATTCTAATAGATTATTCCATGAGAATCACTGAGAACAAATATTTTTCACAATTTCTCCCTTTGTGTTAAGAAAAAGAAAATCATATGGGTTTTAACAACACAGGGGTGAGTAAACAATGACTGAATTTTCATTTTTGGGTGAACTATCCCTTTAACAGTGTGAGGAGGTAGACCTTTGGTGATGATATGGATATATCTGTGTGTGTCTAAATTTGTTTTGAGTTTTCGAAGTTGCAGCTCTGCTTCGTTCTGCTGTTTGGTGTCCTGTACTGCTTGGCTCTAAGGTCCATGCAAGATAATGCCAGGACTTAGTGTTGCTCACTGCCATCTGTTTGCAGATCTCCTACCACTCAAATTTCCCTGCTTAAACCTAGGCACTTGACTCAAACTCTTATTTATAATTCATAAGTGTACAATATAACATTTAAACATGTGTTTGTTTATATAGCTGTTTTCTCCATCAGATTAATTTACAGTTATATCAGTTATGCATAGGTCTGTTTCAGACTAGCATGACACAGCACTGATGTTTTCAAATATGTGTGCATTTTGTTTGTAATGGGTGCAACCATGGTGATGAAATGACATTCTCTTCACTTTTCGTCTCATTGGTCTCTTCTCCACTTTTCTCCTTAATTCTCTCTTATGGTCTCTTTACTTTTCGTCTGTTATCATGTCTTCTCATTTCTTCCCATTTCTTCTTGTTGTCTTGTCTCTTTATTTTACATCTCATCTCTTCTGCTCTTTTTTATCTTCTAGTCTCTTGTTTTGTTTAACTCTTGTCTTTTTTCATCTAATCTCTTTCTCTATTGTTGTCTTGCCTATACTAGGGATGGGCACGACTACTCAAGTATTCTGAAGTGAAAGCAATGATCAATCATAAAAACAATGATTTGATAATGACCATGCGTGACATGACTTTTCACTAAACTTGAAATTCAGTGACAACTATACACAAAAGTGTCAAAGAGGGGTCTTTTTTAAAATTTTGAGATTGATTGTCATGATATTCGTCAGTAACCTTGCGATCTGAATAATCACAACAATAAGCTTGTCTCTTTACTTTTCGTCTCATGTCTTGACTTTTCGTCTTCTCATCTCCTCACTTTTAGTCTCATCTCTTTTCTCTACTTGTCTCGTCTCTTTACTTTTTGTATTATCTATTCTCTTCATTTAATCTCTGCTCGTCTCTTCCCTTTTTTACTCGTCTTTTCTCATCTATACTTTTAATTTCATATTTTATTCTCTTTTCTTTCTTTATGTCTCTTCTCTTCACTTTTCCTCTCATATTTTCTCTTCTTTTCTAACTCGTCTCTTCACTTTTCATCTCATGTCTATACTTTTTCATCGCTGAATATTACTGAATCGTCCAATCAGTTATTGCTTTACTAATTAATATAAATGACTCGTCCCCTACAATCCTACATTTCGGAAACTTACCAGCGGGTGTAGAAGCCGATGGCTCTGCTCTGAAAATGTGAAGTGGCTCAAATGTACTTTGATTAAGATGACACAGATGCTACAGTGACCTCTTGTATATGCAAAGTTGACGTAAAATATAACAGAAACACTAGTGCTATGCAAAGTAACCATCTAGCACTGATTTGCTGTTTTGATGTGTGTTTGGACATCTGAGTACTCTAATTCAACTTGACTAATTGGCTCCACTAGCTGACTTTTAAAAATCAGTAGTCATGCAACCCCTATTGTAAACACAGCAAACAGTTGATACAGACAGAGTACTAATCTATCTTCACACCAAATAAATGAATGACTGCATTACATTTGTAAAGAATGGAGGATTTGGAATGGAGGTTTTTGTCTTTTTCTTGCACTACTATTGTTTGTATGGACAGCATTGTGCCGTTTTTTGTGAGGTGATGTGTGTTGTGTCCTGACTCTGATCCAACATTCCTCATACACACGAGGCCTGAGATGAGGGGAAAATCAATATTATGAGAGAACAGAGCGAGAGGTTCTGACCTGACCGGAGGGGAGAGATGAAGAATGAGAGACCGAGCGATGAGACTGAAGGCTTGCACTAGAAATCAGAAATCAGAGAAGAGAAAGCAACAGCTTTGATACATGATTCATAGATTGTACCCGCGGGTGATGCTGTGTTGAAACTCCATAAATATTGAGGCACATTAGCGGATGTAAAGAAAAGAGATGTGCATGGAACACAAGCAATAAGCAGCAGCCTAACACATAGACTAATTTAGTGATTGATTTTTCATTCAAATGTGTCCTCCAGGCTGGACTGGTGCTGCTTGGATGCAGCCTTGGAGAAAGCCAGAGGATTGCTGTTATAATATAAGATACATTGTGTTCTATCATGATGTCATTAGTCAGGTACTGAGTGTTAGCAAGATATCACTTGTTTAGATATATGCAGACCCTGTTTTCTGCAGATTTGAGGATCTGCTGAATTCATTTATGGTAAATTGTGTTAAACCAAAGTCCCTTTAATTAATGTCAGGTCACTCGGCTGTCATTGTAAAGTACATCTCCATGGAAACTGAACAAAATCTCCAAAAATATTGGTCAAAATTATGTTCAAATAAAATATTTCAAATCAGAAATAAAATCTGACTGCAACTATATCACAAATTGTGCTTCTTTAGCTAAAATTCACCAAAACCAATATTGTTTACATGCAATATCTATCTAAAAAGGTAATGACATTTTAAAATGTAAGGATATTGATCTTTGCGGTGCTTAAAAGGCAGTGGGCTCTTTTAACTGTAAGTCAAGACTAGGGATGCACCGATTCCACTTTTTTTTTCTTCCGATCCGATTCCGATATCTGAAATCTCAGTATCGGCCAATACCGATCCATAACAGTGTTGTTGTTTTTCATAATCAGATTAGAATATCTATACCTCACTGAGTGATGCTAATTATATGTATATTAACACAAACCTCTAACTACACATTATTTCAATATAAATGTACAAACTATTAAGAAAAATTGTATTGTTAACTAGTCTACTGGATAATGCTGCAGCAAAATTAACAGTAATTCCAGTCTAAGTGTTCAATAGAAAAGTAGGCAGTTTTTTAGTTTTTTGTTTTGCAAAAAACATTCAACTTTCATTTTTTTTTTTTATTTAGTTGTAAAATATCAGTTCACTTTATTTTAGTTATTTTTTGGAACCCATTAAACTTAAATATTGTTATAATTTGTAAACAAATATTATTATTATTATTATTATTATTATTATTATTATTGACTTTGAAAATTTTAAATACAACAGTAATATATTTAAATTGTGCACCTTTAACTTTTAAACCCTTTGGCTTTTATTTTGACATTCTAAACTCTCCTGGAAGACCTGAATGTGTCTATTTGTAAGCAAGTTCATAGTAGTTTAATTTGCTTATTCAAATTCTGGTAAAATGCACCATTCTAAATGCATATTATAAGTGAACCGAACTATTGGGCATCTACATCTGAGATGTTGTTCGTGAGTAACGCACAAATGTTGCGCAACGCTTGAAGGCTAAAAATAGCTGCGAGTGTGTGTGTAAACAGAGCAGCGCCATTCAATAACGTGCTGGAGCTGCATGTACATATTATATATTTACTTATATTATCTTCAAGTGGCTTTGAATAAAATGGATGAGTTTAACTATTAACATATTAACTACTTCAATGGTGTTTTTATGGTTCTTTTATGTAATTTTTGGAGCTTGACAGGAATGAACATGACTAAAACACAGTATCGGATTTGGATCGGGCTCATCGGACCGATACCAGATCCATCTAAAAATGTCAGTATCGGAGCCGATACCGATCCAGGTATCGAATCGGTGCATCCTTAGTCAAGACAACTAACTTGCATAATTTTAAACAAAGCTCAGACTGCTCTCTCATTAGTTGCTGAAATTACAATCATATTAGCCAAATTATGTAATAAACACATGCTCAAGGTGCAGGAGATGAGTAGAACTTTGTGAAAGGCAGAAATGTGCTTTCTGAGGGGTTCTGTGATTGCAGATTCCTAGTGGGCCTAGGTATTTGTAATAAGGAATTTGTATTGTACATTTCGTGTTATGTTCAATTGGTTCCACTTAATACTGGGTATACATGCATAAACAGCTTGTATGTGTAACATATGTTTTTACTACAATCTAGAGTACATTTCTATAACTTAAGCACACAATCTGTAGAATCAACTTTATGCTACAATAGTATGAAATATGTGCCTAAAGAGTATATAATTGTCCAATAGTGTCTCTTCAGATTTGTAGTGAGATCCTGATAATAGCACACACTTGCATCTGTTTTGC
The DNA here is from genome assembly GCF_025860055.1 of Xyrauchen texanus. Lineage (NCBI taxonomy): Eukaryota > Metazoa > Chordata > Actinopteri > Cypriniformes > Catostomidae > Xyrauchen > Xyrauchen texanus. The sequence continues at coordinate 14,687,092 of NC_068309.1, forward strand.
TCATGCTCAGGAACATCTAGTGTCACCATGGCAGCAGGCAAGGCAAACGGAAAACATACCCATATGCATGTAATGAAGCGGCACAGCACCATCTTCACTTTTGCATATGCATGTGTGTTTCCCTGTATCTGTGTGGCTCTTCTTTCTACATTACACTCCTGAGGCCCTCTAGCAAACCATCTGAAGCCTCTAGAACAGCCTCCATTGAGTCTACTCGAATGTGACATATGACTAAAAATCAGTTTGAATACTGCACACGTTTAACCCTGTTACTTGGTACTAATGCAGCTGGGGAAGGGAGGGAGGGGTTAACAGATCTGTGAAAAGTGTTTCACGTCTGTGATGTCATTGGGGTGTTTCATGCCACATGTCCCTTAATGTTGTCATTAGCAGGGTAGAATGATCTGTGTATGCACACAAACTGTGGCACAAGACACATCACTATGTCACATGTGTTTTATTAATGGTGTCGCTAAGGCAAATATCACTTACTATTGCTCGTTCTTAGGATTAGGAATGTGAACAAGCCTTCAGCAAGCAACTTTTTGCAGCACCAGTTGTGCTATGAACATAACTTAAACCTCACATCATTTAACTTGTTGAGAAGTGGTTGTTGGGTTGACAAGATTGCAAGACGGCAGTGTTTGTTGTGTTCTTCACATTGCAGATGCACGTGGCAGAATAAACAATAAAAGGCAATAACACACAACTCAGTGCTTTAACAAGGGATGAATGTAGCGTAACCTCATCACATGCGTAAATACTTACATAGTTGTATCCGAATAATGGAAACGCAAGCGCATTTGCGCCTTCTTTGAATGTGGTCAGAATCAGTTTCTGACCACCTCTGAATGTGGTTTCAGTGATCCAATCACGATCCATTCCCAATTTGTCTTGGGTGCATTTCCACCTGTCTTTTAATGTTTTCAAGTGCATTCCGATAGCAATCCAATCTCTGAAAATGCAGGTTTATGCAAGGTGTAAATGGGGCCACATTAAAGGAGCAATCCAAGCAGTATATAGTGACTAGAATATCAAGAGGAATTGGCCTATTGAGACCTAGAAATCACCAAAAAAAAACTAACATGGTGCCAGTTTGAGCGGTGTTCAAAATATGGATTCGACAATATATCTTCATGTGCTCCTTGCTGATGCGTGTATCAATATAGCTGTGCCCATATCGATACTGCAGCAAACTGTAAGATTGAGTGCTGCCTATCACACGACGAAATGGCTTTCAATCACCTGAGTAGTAGTAGACCACTGCATTTAAATTAGATGAGACTCTTGCTACCACAGCCAAAACTTGAACCTAAAATATATGTGCATTTTGGCTTTTTTTCTGCGCCTAGCAATTGGGATATCCAAATACTTCAAAACAAAATTACTGCATAATGTGTAGCTCGACGAACCTCTATCTACCAGTACATAAAGCCGACAATATGCACTTGTTTTACTCTCAAACAGGGTATGAAATTAACCTGAAGACGGGTACTTTTTATAAGGTAATTAAGCTCATCTTCTCGCCAACCTGTACATTTTGGACCCGTTTGCACTGATCGGATCTCCCGTGATGGATGTTAATACCAAGTCTGAACAAGGTAATAGTGACATTTGATAAGAGTTGTCGTTGTTTAGACACAAAAACACATGTTTGAAGGAAAGTAGTTGATTTTATTTTTATGAAAAGATCAAACGAAAGTGCCTGGTTCACCCGTCTGATTCGCTTTTTGTAGAGGCACGCTTCCATGTGAGCGCTTATTACAACACGCAAAATAATAGTTTTCTTCCTTATGTCAGTGGCCTGCAAACAGTTGATTTTAGGTCATCTTAAAAGATTCAGAGTTGTGAATAGCCTATACTGTATACTGTACAGTAAATGAATGGGTGTAGAAAAAGATATGCAGTGGAGACATCATGTATATCAAATGTGAGGGTGAGTTAGACGAAATATATGAAGAAATTTAAATGGCAGGCAAATGTCTTTTTACTTGATCGAGCACAGCATATTTTGCACTACCATCTGTGACTCTGTGTATTTATGAATGTGGTCTACAAAAATGGTAATAACATTTGTTATATTAAAGTTACTAATTACAATGTCCTGTAATGATTATTATACAGCTCTTCATTTGAATACAAGAATAGTGTGTAGTTGTGTTTGACTTGTGTTAAGTTGTTTAATCCTAGAGGCCTTACACACTTTAAAAACAGGATTTGATTTTAAACCAGAATATTTTTATCTATAGGAAGGAAAGGGTAACAAAAAACACTTTGAAAGCAAAGAGAAGAAAGGGTCAATGAAAGTAATTTATGGACATTAGTGTTTTGGTTGGAGCAAAATTAAAGTTTACCATAAACAAATGTTTTATCACAGAAGTACGCTCAGGAGAAATTCAGTTCAATGTATCGTGATTCGTATCATATCGTGGCCTCTGTATACATGATGCGTATCGTGACTTTGTTGGTGGTACACAGCTCTAGTTTTTACATTGGCAAGGACCACCTTACTTTCTTTAGAAATAACAAATTGAAATGTATTATTTCTTGTAATTTTATTCTGAGTGGCATTTAAATAAACGTTTTATGTCACTAACTCAAATCTTCTCTTGTTCTCACAGGTGATCTCGGCGCTGTCCAGAATCTCGCACAACAGCATTGCACAGATCAAAGGCATCAGGTACTTCATGTCCTCCACACATGATTTCCTTTTAGTCCTGGTGTGTACACACAAGCCTTGAGGGAGCTTTCACAGCTCTCTCAGGTTCCACCTTTTATGTGGCTCTATTCAGAGGGCCCGGAAGGGAAAAGTAGTTGGCACAAACAACAGTATATGTGCGAAACCTGTGGGCCAGCTCTAGCTGAGCCTTTTGTGAAGTGTGTAGTTCTCGCACCCCTTTGGTATTTGGGGGGCTTTATTGGCAACTGGGATCACTTCCTATCTCATTATTTGCCCAGTCAGCTCTCCCATCCGCACTGCTTCGCAAATAAAGCCTTTATCCGACAGGGTAATAGGCTGATGAAGCGCCCCATTAGGACTTTTGCCAGAGCAGGCAGAGGTGAGATGCCTTTGCCATTAACCAGCACAGCGTAACCAACTGAGAGGTGCCTGAATCACTTTCTGTCCTCACCAGGCACACTGCTGCAGATGGATGGCCAGAATACTGGCTGCCTATTTGTCACAAGTCATGACCTAGTCATTCTAATGCAACAATTTGTCATTATTTTGAGGACTTTGTGGAATGCCAAAAGGAATGTATTGAAACTAAAATGCAGGGCTTTAAAAGTTGTCTGAAGTAATTAGAGGAACGATATGTAGATGGAACCTGGCAGCAAACGTGCTCATTGTGACTAATGCAAGTCAAATTTGCACCCTGAGCTGTTCTTCCTTACCAACCATTTTAAGGGTATTTATCAGAAGGCAATGAAAGGCACCATTGTTTTCGTTGATGCTGTGGCATGTGTCACAGCTTTGAGAGGGAACCAGCATGGAACTTTAGTAGTTGTGCAGGCTGTGTTCCAGCCTGACCCATATAGCTTTATAAAGCCCTTTATTTCAGGCTTTTGTCAGTGGTGTGTTTTACGGTTTTGAGGCTTAGAATAAATTTGGCACAAAAGTCATCCTCTCTTTTATTTGCTCTTCCAGCATCTCGCAGAGTAAGAAATTATTCACACTTGTTCGAGATAGTGTTGTCACGGTACCAACATTTCAGTAGTCGGTACCAATACCAGTGAAATTTCACGGTACTCGATACCATTTTCGGTACCAAAGCAAAACACAAAAACAGGTTACTAAACAACACTCTTATAATAACAAATTCTACAAAACATTAGCTGTAATTAAGCCATGTTCTGTCACACAAAATGCAAATCAATATTCACACAACAGGATTGTAGAGTTACCTATCTTTGCATCAGTGCTTTGTGTGATTTGGTTGCATTGTTTTATTTAAGTAAGGTATTGGCACCAGTGCAGGCACACCCCATCACGTCCCTCCACTTCAATTCCATCTTTTTGACCTTTGACCCCAGAGCCTCAGTCTAGTTTCGCTTAGGTAGATTGGTTAATCGTTATTCCGAATGTCTATGAATGAATAAGCCATCAAAGGACACTGAGTGCTGTTTCACAAAGGGACATTCCTTATCTGCAGCACCCTCTGTAACTATGGCTGTGTTTTTTCAGCTATGGGCATGTTCTCTTCCAGCACGTTCTCTTCCTCCAAGCTTTTCTGCCCACAAAAACTGGAATAAGTTACTCGCATTACATAAATACGTATTTGTTGTTCACGTTAAGCTTGTTTGCAATTACATCTCTAAAAAGTTTGAAGTCACGCACACCTTTAGATAAAAACCACTGCTTTTACATATGGAGGTCCGGCTTCAATAATAAGGTCTTTCACATGCACAAAGCAGCAGGAACAAGGAAGGGCAAAAAGTGTAATTCATTCATTCTTTTTTCACTGCCTGGCCACTCTGTAGTGCAGCACCTGTTGATGTGCTCTCTGATTTCCACTTTCTCTGCAGGAAAAAAGGGGAAATCAGCTTAATCCATCGCGATATCAATCTCTGATAAAGTTGGTCTCTTTGAATAGCAAATTGTCTGCTTAGATTGTAGTTCCTGTCTGACTCTTTGTCACGTGCTGGTAGTGGTATATGTTTCAAACAATCCATAAGGTCAATTCAACCTTCCTTTTATTGGATATAAAGACATATGTGGTATTGTGCTGCATTTGTTAGTATAAAAATTTATTATTAATTTTAAAGTTTGCTGTTGGAAATTAAAAAAAAAAAACAAATATTTGCAACATATCTGCATAAAGTAAAAAAACAAATATGCAAAAATAATTGTGTAAATAAGTTAAATAATGTAGTATAATAATAGTACACATGAAGTAAACAAGTAATTGTGCAAAATAAAATGAAAGAACAGTGTAGAGTAAATAAAGTAGTATTCACTAAATAATAGCAATTAAGTTAATTTACCAAGTGATTATGTAGGGTAAACTGAAGATATAAAAAAGACTAATTGTGCCAATAATAGTGATATAAAGCAGTGATACAGACACTGTTATTTACTTTCTTAGTTATTTCTTATTCATGGCCAGCTCACTTTTACTTCCTCACACTTTACCCACTGATTGCATGTGCTTACCTCTCAAGCACAGGATGTGACCCACTCAGTTGTAAGCAAGGCGTGTACTATTAATGCATAATGCAACAGTATATGCTTTAAATATGCACTAGCTACTTAGATCCATGTACACAATGGCCATTCATGCATAGAGCCACACTATATGCTTCAAACATGCACAATTCACTTGTACACATACAAGCTGACTGAAATACATTGCATGTAAGATGAACAGAGTCATGTCTTGTACACAGACAGCATAATGTACATGAAAGTTTCCTGGTGTTTGATGGATGTTGGAGATTATGGAGCAGATTCATGCTGTTATTGAGCATCAGATAATCCTCTGCATCCCTGTGCGGCCAGCTCTCTGCTTTATTGATTCCTGTAGTGACGGACACAGCTCCTTTGTGCAATTTGAAAGAGTCTACCACCTCTGCTACTGCCGCACACATTCACGCACATGAATGTTTTTGGCCTGACGTTGCAACTTGCACAGTTTTTTGAGAATTTTGCTGCATGATCGTTGTCCAATGTGAATGCCCCCTAAAAACTCATGTGATTTGCATCAGATAAACATGAAAACAATCTGATTATTCACAGTTTCTTTAAGATTGATTCATCCACAAATTGTTCAGTCAACCCACAAATTGTTGATTTTGAAAATGTGTAGATTTGCACAGCCCTACTGCTGGTGGAGTGATTACATATCTGCTCTCCTCTGATCACCCTACTAGTAATTTTCCAGTATGATCCAGTTAGGATCAGGTGCTCTGGGCTGCTTCAGACACTGAGGGATTACTCTACTGCTGCTTTTAAGAAGATCAATATTATCATGCATTTTGTTTGCAGTTTTACTCAGATGCTGACCAATCATGGCCAATGCTATTGGGATAAAAGCAATGTGAGATATTAGGAGGATTTAAAAGCTATTCTGTAGACTACAGTTGAAAAGAACTGGAGAGAGATAATGACAGACAGGAAGTTACAACCTGCACACTGGTTTAACTCACACAGAAATGTCAAGAATGAAACTCAAGAGCAGAAAACTGTCTTTTTGTCAAGTTTACTTCTCATTTATGTTGCTTGCTAATGCAAGCATCACTTTTATTATTGCTCATGCTTAGAGTTAGGAATTTGAACAAACCCCAACCCCAATAAAGGAAAGTCAGGAAACTGTCACGAACACGGGTGAAGGCGCCTCCTCCTCGAGCCTCCGGAGATCGCATTCACCCGAGTTCGTGACAGAAGTAAACTCAGGTCGTACAGGCAATGGTCTAGGACAGGCAAACAGAGTGAGGCAGAGAGGCTGAGGCGTAAACAAGAACAGGCTAGAGATCGGGACAGGCGGATATCAATCGTGGTAGGTAAACAGGCTAGAGTAACTGGGCAGGGAGCAAACAAACTGGAACGGGGAACAGCTAGGTCGGTACACAGGGAAACTAGAGAGGTATCTAAGTTGCTTGGAAATGTCGCCGGGGCTAAACAAGACTTCGCAAAGAGGGAACAAACAGACGTGGTTAAATAGAGTGTACCCCACTCTATTTAACCACGTCTGTTTGTTCCCTCTTAAGCAACAGCTGGGCGAGTAATCAGTACTCAGGTGAATGCGATCTCCGGAGGCTCGAGGAGGAGGCGCCTTCACCCGTGTTCGTGACATAAACACATTTGGTTACTCCTTTCATATTTATTTATGTAATACAAATTACTCATGTATGTCAATAACCTGTAAGACGCTTCCTTCGTCTCATTCCAAACCCCGATGGCACACACAATTTATTTTCCAGTTAAAATCATGGCCTTAGGTTTAGGGTTTGTGTAAGAGGTTAGAGTTTATGGTTAGGTTTAGGTTTTGATTAGAGGTTTGTAATACATCTCTAGTTTTCTTTATTAAGGAAGCAGGAGCAAGGTAAACATCCAACGTAAGATTTGTATTTCTCCACTTTTCAGTAACATGCAAGGGTTTGCTTTTCAGCATAACAAAAAATACACAGAACACTTTGCAGTTGTGGTTTGGATTGCCCTTTTATCCCTCTCCAGTTCTTGCTGCAACACAAAACAGCTGTTAGAGGTGATTTCCCACTTGTGTCGATCTTTACTTTACCATTCTTCCTCTCCTGGCCTCGCTCTCCACAGACATCACTCAGCCATGCCCCCATCACCCGACTCAAGCCAGGGAGCCATCTGGCCTGTCACTGGCCTGAAAATCCACAACTGCCAACCTCGAACTTAAAAGGCTGGAGAGCTAGATACCAATGGGTGATCCACTTGTTGATAACCTTTATGCGATGGAGCCACTGGAGCGGGCGTAGTATGAACAGAGGGTGAGAAAGCATGCCCCAACAGATAGTACCGGAGTGTGAAGACTTCCCACTTGATGGCCAAACACTCCTCCACTGTGCTGTACTTAGTCTCCCTCAGCAAGAGCTTACGACTAATGTACAGCACAGGGTGCTTCTCCCTCTCCACCATCTGGGACAATATTGCTCCCACCCCCCTGTCTGATGCATCCATCTTCAAGATAAAGGGAGAGAGAAATCAGGAGAGTGCAACAATGGCCCACTGCAAAGTGCAGTTTTCACCCGCGTGAACAACTGCTGACAGGGCTCCGTCCACTGGACCGGATCTGGTGCCCCCTTTTTAGTCCGATCAGTCAGTGGGCTGGTGACGGTTGAATAATTACACAAACCCCTATCATAATAGCCAGCCATCCCCAGGAATGGACTCATCTCCATTTTGGTCTTAGGTCTTGGGCAGGCTACAATCAGTGCAGTTTTATCAATTTGGGGCCACACCTGCCCATGAACCAAGTGGAACCCGAGATACCATACTTCCACCTCGCCAAAGTCATTGGGACCACATCTCTCTACGGTTTTAGGAGTTTAGGGTGATAAATCTGGCATACTACCATTGCCAAAGTCATTGTGACCACCTCTCTCTATGGTTTTAGGAGTTTCGGGTGATAAATATAATGTGCTCTGTCTCTATCTGTTCGTTTAACCTCATAACCTATTTCCCTGACTCACCATGTGTCCTCAAAGGGCCATTGCCACTTGGTGAGTAATTTAGAGCTCAATGTATGGAGTATTACAAGGACTTTATCTCTCTGTATAAATTCCTGTAGCCATGTACCCCTTTTATACAGCCGGCTTTGACGTTCTTGAGCCTGGAACAAACTTCCTGTGTTAATTGCCCCAGTGTGCAGAGATTTGCTATCAGGTCAAGAACCTATTGAATTTAGTTTTTGCTGTTTGAAGGTCCCTCCTCCCAGTTTTCCCACAGGACGTTGAGCACACCTCATGGTCAACAACCGTACAATAATTCAAATGGGGAGAACCCCATGGAGTCTTGCAGGACCTCTCGTACTGCAAATAATAAGCAATTGGGCCACTTGTCCCAATTTCGAGTGTCTTTGTGCATGAATTTACAAATCATTTTCTTTCATGTCTGATTAAATCGTTCGACCAAGCCATCTGTTTGGGAGTGGTCAGCGCTGGTCCGAATCGATGTAATCCCCAATAATTATTACAGTTCGCATAGTGTTGTAGCGACTGAGGGAATCAATGAAGGAATCATTAACTCGGCAGGTTCCGAACAAACAAGAACTTACTGTTGAAACTCCCCTAATTACTGAAATAGCGCCAACTAGTCTCCACAAGCACAATAAATGTATTGACAAAGAGACAATGAACTATTGATAGAGAACCGCATGTGACATCCGCATGCTCACCACATGCTTATCGTGTGGACAGGAAGGCGGGGACTTTTGAACGTAAAAATGTGTGTCTTTCTTATAAAGCCTAAAAGGGCTTAGTTTTAATGAAATAAGTTGTAATCCCTGTGTGCTATGTATTTTGGTGTAAATCAAAATTAGTAGAATTGTTTAGTAGTGTAGGAGAACTCATTATATTTAATAAGAGGCTTTATATTTAATAGCCTGAGTGTAAGAATGTTAAACCCACTTTTAAAGGTACCAAATATACCTTTCTTGGTATCAAATTAAACCTTACGATTTGTCCGAGCTGAATTCGAATATAAGATCTCTGTAGAATGATATTACGCGATGTTTTACTATCTTTTGAGTCATTCAGCCCAAAATCTCTTACTGTCATAAACATGCAAATGAGCCTTGACAAAGGAATCATTCTCCTGTCCCAATGGAAGGAGAATTTTACGACCTCCAAAGGAATGTTCAGAGAAGTGCTGACCCTCACTTCATCCTCTTACTGAGAAAGAGAAATGAACCCTGTTAATCCTATATATATATTCTATATATCCATGTGATAAATATTGACATGTATCTAATGTGCCATCTCACATTTTCCCTTAAATGTGCTTGATCTATGTTTTCTTGCAAACTAATGGGTTAATGTTTCAGACTTTGCATACCATGGTTACCCGAAATCATATGTGTGGCAAGTCTCTATAACTTGGTATTTCGAAGATTGAAATGACTGTGTACATGATATGTCGATAACAACAACATATTAGTATTACAAGTATATTTCCTAGTTTTCTTTCTTGCACATGCAATGAGAAATGTGAGAACAAAGAGCAATAAAACCAAATTCCCGCCTGGAACCCAAACCCTTCTCATTGGTCGAGCCAATGAGAGGTGGGACATGTTTTCTAAGGGTATAAAAGTGCTGCGCCCACTTCCTCTCTCTCTCTTAGCCCTCTCTCCTCTCTCTTGTCTCTTATCTCTTGCTTTCTGGTTCTCTGAGCCTTGTGCTCTCTTACTCTCTTGGGCCTTCCGGAGAAGTCCTAATGAAGATGATGCTGAACTATAAGGCCCCCAAGGACTCCCAAGCGTGCGCCAGGCTACGGCCTTGACTTTCCATTCACCAAAGATTCTCTGACTCCCACTGGTTCTCTCTCATCAAGACAACATCATCAAAGATCAACTGGAGCCTCAACAAATTGCATCAGGACAGTTTAATTCAAATGGGACATGCAAGTATCAAACTTAGTCTCATTATTTGATACATTAAGTATCCTTAACCCCTTTCTAAAAAGGGCATGTCAGAACTAATATGATGGTTTGCTCAGGCTGTTGATCTGCTGAACTTCAAACAATGCTATAACTTCCTGCCTTCCTGTATTCTGCTTCAGCCCTCTTTCCCTTGGTAAACTGTATGCATGTAGGTATATGTATGTTAGAGTAGTTTAAATGTTTAGTCTAGTTAATAAAGTCTTGTTCATGTCACATGTAAAGTTGTCTGTGTCTCAAGCTCATATCTAAAGTCACTAATCATAGATTTTGACTACTTGCTCTTAATACTTAGTAAGAAAGACATTTCCCTTGCCCCGAAATGTACATTTCTATTAATTAATTAATTAATAACCAAACTTGAGTGTTCACGGGATGAACCGAGTATTTGGTTGTAATGTTAATGTAGCTACATCAAGTTAACCCGATTAACTGATCCAAATATTCATAATCGATTATAACAAGTTATGATTGATTATTAATATTTCATAGAGCTGATTCGCTACCTAATGGTGGAAGAATGTAGAGCTGATTCGCTACAGTGTAATGTGACAAACTTTATGCATTGATCAGTAAGGATTCCTTTCGGAATCCCCACTCGGGAGATTATTCTGAAGAGTGCCTCCACAACACTACATGCTGAGATGTTGTGCAGAGGCGTTGCTTCTGGATATCGCGTTCCACCAGAACCTTCACAAAGCGATGCCCATGTGCAATCCACTCTAATGGCTCGACGAGGTCTATATCAATTCATTCGAAGGGACCTCGTTCAATGGAAGGGGGTGCAATGGCGCTCTTGGGGTGGTACATTAGGGCCCGGACCAATGTCTCCACCTCCATCGTGGTGCATTGGCCCTGGAAATGCCCAGGTTCCCCGCAGCTCAAGCAGACCGTCCCAGAAGTCCTGCCCACAACCGCCTCTGGAGGAACGCAGAGAGGGTTTAGGCAAACCGGTGAATTGAATGGTCCACGAGACCGGGGAATGGTTTTAAGGTAGGAATTCCCAGTTTCCTGGGAATAAGAACAGGGTGAGGGGAAGGAGCGAGAGAGAGAAGAAGAGGGCTCGCCGGCCCTGAATACACCGCCAAATTGTCCTCAGCCATCTGGATTGCCTCCTTCAGTGACGCTGGGTGATGGACTGGACCCACTCTGCTGTCCCTTTTGGTAGCCAACCACAAGATCGATAACAGGTCCGGCGTCGTGATCCTCTTCCAGCACCTACCTTCGACAGGCATCATGGAGCTGTTGGGCAAAGGCAAATGGGAGACCGCATTCGCTGAACGGCAGGGTGCAGAAGTGTTGCCAGTGTTGCTCCGAATTGCTGACGACCCACTGCAGGATGTCCCACTTTAGGTCTGTGTACTCCAGGATACTCACGACCGGCAGTTGTTGGGCCACAAGCTGTGCTTTGCCAGAGAGTAAGGGCAGCATTCGGACTGCCCACTTGGTGATGGGCCAGCCCCACGCTTCTGCCACCTGCTCAAAGATCTCGATGAAGGCTTTGGGTGATCTTGCGGCTCCATTTTTGCAAGCGTGATGTGGGGAGTGGCCATGGCTGCGGCTGTGTCGCTGCTGGAGTACTCCCCATGTGTCTACTGTAATGTTTTAGAAGAAATCTTAATGTCATGCACTGTGCTCAGATTTGCCAAGATTCCAAAGTTCACAATCAAAAGTCAGAAATTTGTATATGAACTTAAACATTATCCAATACCAAATTATATGAGTTACACTGTCCACATTATTTTCAACACTCTATAAACAATTGCCTCGTTTAGTCTATTTTTATTTCTCAGAAAATGTTTTGGTAGAAACATCTGAGACTAAGTTGATCCTTAAATTAAAACATAATTGAGAACTCCTTTAAGTCTCCTTAGCTATGAAGGAAACTTTTCCTCTGTGCTCAGGCCAACACACAAGCACATATACGTGCATACATGTATCCATGTTTACACCCACCCACATACAAATTCAGGAGCTGTCTCTTGAGATTAAGACAACTTACTATGACAAACCTGATCATTTGAAATCAGAATACGATGAATGTTGGTACCATCGCTCGGTTATTTCAGCCTGAAATGCATCAGGCCAACACAAGCTTTAATTGGATTTGGCAGGCACATCAGTCTCTTTCCAGTTTCATTTATGTCCAACCAAACAGTATCCCCTGGGTTTTTATCTCACAGAAACAGATATTTGCGCTCTGTTCTGAGAGCGACAGCATAGAAGAGCTCCAAGAATATTGAACGATTTTTGAGGCGCTAAGTAGTTTGCTCAATGGAGTGAAAGATAGATGTACCAAAAAAAGACAGAAAAATCTGAAACTGATTTATTTTCTTTTAGGTTGAGATTAGAAAGCAGCAATATAATTATAAATTAGCTAAAGCCTCGTCATTTATGCTGAAACAATCTATACAACTATACATAGATGCACACACGTACATATTCTATCTCCTCAACATATTTTGAAATATTTTTTTTGGATTTGTAGTGGCCAAGACTTTGCCAATTATTTGGGCCTGAGTAAGGATGAATAACACGTACGCATAACGAAAATTCAACTTTTCAAAAGGTCAGTTCTCTGCCCTCTAGCTTCCTTCTTGTTGTTTGTGTGAACATGTGACTCTGTGTAAGTGCAACAAAACCTGTGTGCATTTTTAAAACATGTTGTTGTGGTCTCTGTAGTTTTTTTTCTCTCTTCTTAATCGGACTACAAATTATATATATATATATATATCTATATAAGACAGATGCTTGCTGATTGTAAAACTCACAGCCACACATTGCCAACTTTCCAAGTATTTTCTTTGCAATTGCCAAGGTATTCTTAGTTAGGCAGTTGCTAAGGTATTCCTAGGTGGGTGCTATAGGTAGTTACAAACTGGCCCAAGTCAAAACTGACTACCCTTAAGTCACTATGATATTCTGGTTCCTAGATATGTCTCATGTCCTTTCTTAATATAAAGGAAGCTAGCTAAAATGTGATGTGTTGTATCAATTAAAAATTCAGTTTGTTGATTGGTCTTTCTCTTTGAGAATAAAATGTTACTTTTTCATACAAGCCAAATTGCATGATATGTTATGATTTCATATGAGATCTTGTACTTATTATTATGAGCTGCAATGAGACTAAGTTGGTTTTCCTCTAGGGAATAAATAAAACAGTAGAAATACTTGAGCGAAAGTTTAATTTAGTTACATCTTTTTTTTAAATGAAAATCAAAAATGTAATCCTTACTGATCAATCTCTAAGCATATAGGTTTTAATAGCTGCTATGTTTGAGGATTAAACCCTGATAAGTACCCGACTCAAATGTAGATGTAGATGAAGAAAAGTGTGTTAAAGAATAAATGTGAAATTATATATAGGCAAAAAAAAATATTTATTCCTGTTGGATACCAACAAAATTATTATTCAAACTTTATTAAATTGTCTGTAAATTCATGTGCGTAAAGTCTCAAAACACTCACAAATGCTGGCAAACCCCCCCACTGAGATACAAACTGGAGAACCTGTTAACCATTAGTTTTATGTTACTTTAAAATAGAAAACAGACAGGAGATTTTGTGTGTTTAATACACTTTGTTAATTAGCATAACATTTGTGAGCAAGTTTAACCTTCTATTATTAAAAAAAGCTTCTGCAGCATATGAGGATTTTTAATTAGTGATTTACTTGATGAAGCCTTGTAAGGAGACTAATTATTTAGCTATCAGCCATTATGCCGTCATCATGCAATACAACATCCCTGTGTTATGATACAAGATGCTAATATTCACTCATCACACAGCTTTATTTTTCAAGGAATAGGTTTACGTGTTTCAATTCTGAGTGGCAGAATCTACGGCGACTTAAATATTTATTCGTTCAACCCCAAAAACATTATACATCCATTTGGAGGATGTTTATCCAGCAACAATGATTTTGATGCATCGTAACAAGAAAACGAATGATGCGGCCATCACTGTTGAATGGAATGGTGCAATTGAGCTTGTCATGCCGAGATTTATGAAATCTTTTTTTACCTCTGATTGCAAGAGAGCCTATTCATGAGGAGCCTTAGGTGGTCCTCTAGGCATATGCTTGAAAGCAGTCCATGCATTTAAACGTACCATTCTATCAGTGTCTATTTATGTATTTGATGTGCATGTACGTTGATTTGACATATATATAGCAATAAGGTCTGTGACTGTCTAAAGGGACTGAGTGGCAGCAGCTTTAATGTTAAAGCTAATGATGTGTTGCTCTGTTAGCTGTCAAAGAGATGCTCTCTCTTCTGTTCATCAGAAACAATAGCAACCTGGCACCTTGAGTGGAGGTGTGAGGTGAGGGATTGTCATCTTGTCAGGGTGTATGTGTGTGTGTTAGGCTGTTATTGTGTGGATGTCTAATGCCACCCCTGGTTAAGAAGGGAGGACTCTTCGTCTGTCTGATTTTTACTGGCCCTGCCAAAATTTTCACTGGCCCCAACACAAAAATAGCTGTTTTTACCATCATAGCTTTAAAAAATGTGTCGGAAAATAAATATTTTTTTACGTTTTTAAGAATTAAATTTGTAGTGTTTTCACACACAGGATCAAAGATTTATTCACTGAGTTAAAGATTTTATAATTGCCTGAATGAAATAAATATCAGAATCTCTGTGAGAGGAGATCATGCTACTAAATCGGTTGTGATGTGTAATAAACAGTAGGTAGACATTAGGCCTAATCTGTGAATTAATAATGTGGATATAAACATAAACTCAGACAACCCGAACAAGACCAACACTGACTAATACACAAAACACAGAAAGAAAATGCATGAACAGTCCAGAAATGAGACATGTAACTGGTGTGTTATGAGGATTATATGAAGTAGACTGTTCTAAATATTCATCTTCATATTCACATAGCCCAATAGTGATTTAGCTTCTTTTCATATTATATGGCATTATCATGTTGAATTAAGGTTTACGTTTTGAAAAATTACTCAATTAAATGTATATTTACATTTTGGATACTGAGCAGCTCGTGGTTTCCAGTCACTTGTATAACCGGGGTTTAACAAAGTTTATTACGTCTCATTCAGTGCTTCATCTCTAAAGGCGAATTAATGAGAGAAAATGTTTTAGTTTTTTTACAGTGGGAATAAAAGTAGCGCTCTGTCCCTTTACGAGAGCACATGCAGGTTAAACTCGCTAGTTTAACGTGTTTAATAATTCATATCTTGAGAGACATGGATTTTCAGACCTATAGAAAGAAACCGTGTGGATTACTACTTTTCACCAGCATGTAAAAATGAAAAATGTGGGGATTTCGTGCACTGTGAACACAGAATGTGCGGGGATAGGCTTTCTTAAAATGCTGCGCAAGATGTGCAATTGCACTACAAAATTCATTAAGTTGTTTTTTTCCTGCTCTTTTCTACACATTGGTAATAGATGCTAAGACACTTGGAAAAGAGATAGTGCTAGGAGAGTGCGCTCGGTGTCTGCATGCGACTGTCTTGGCTCGCTCGTCAGTTAGAATACTTCTTTCGCTCTGTGTAATTTTATGCTGTCTCGCTTGTTGCACTAATGTTATAAATGCAGCACTGCCCGATCGGGCAAATGACAGTTCTAGCAACTGGCCCGAATCTCTCTCACACTGTGTGCAATCTTTAATATTTCTTATATTATGTCATTGTAATTATGTAATGACTAGTACACATATATAATTAAAATCTTTTGGATTCAATAAAAGAGATCAAGTTGTACTACCTTACATACTTTGGATGTCATATCTTTGTTTTTTATTATTATTAAGGCCTTTGGACAAAAAAATTACCCGTGACGTCTTTGACCCACATACATGAGACAGGTTGGTGAAAAGAGTGTCAGATTGTGAGAAATGATCAATATACTGAAAATTATCTTTATGGAGTCTGTTAACAATGCCTTAAGAAACATTTATCCTTTTTTGAGTCTACATCGATTTGCTATCGGATTACACAAATTATTTAATTAATTCACCAGCACTTTGAGAACAATATTGGAGATGTACTTGCGTGTAGTGGTGTTTCCTTGTGTTCTTTGTGTTGCTTGGTTCTTGGTCAAAAGTTTGTTACGTCGATGTTTTGGACCTCTGAAAGACCGTATAATTATTTTCTGTATGAATGATGAGTTTGGCTTTGAAGCGAGGCCTTCTCATGGGTGTGTGAAACGGAGAGAGTGACGAGCTTTCTCGGGATGTCGACATACTACATAAGTGTAGTCAAACTGGTTTATATCGGAGGACAGAATCTTGTGTTTCCCGAGTCTTTCGGGAACTCCAAGAGTGTGTGTTCTGTCTTTTATTGCTTCGCCCTTTGAATTTAAGGCATCTTTGCAGAGAAGTTTTCAAGTCATATGGGATCTAGACAAGTCTCTTTGTTAGTTTTATTGGCCAGATGTGAGACTTACTGGCACCTGAAGTTTTTCATTTATGATGTTGTAGAATTCCAGGATTAAGATTGGGTAAATCCTAGATTCAAATCACGTCGTTTCAATTCTTCTGCATGTATTATCCAACAAAAGTTTATTAGATAATTTAGGCCGAACCCAGATTAGCACTCAAACATTAGCTGCCTGTCAATCAAACAGCACGCAGCTACAGACAGCATATAAAGATACATTTTATATTTCATCTAGATCAACCAACCAGTGGTGCTCTTGCTATAGCAATTGATGTAATGAACACCCCAGTTGTAGATGTAGAACATAGGCTAAATATAGAAAACTACTAAAAAATGTGATCGAGGACACCTCTCTTTTTCCGAAAAACATCTAGATAATTGTGTTGCCCAGCCCTATTGATAAGATTGCATTAATCTCTCACAGCAGCCCAATAATCTCAGTGATAGGTAGTTAAATTACAGGCTACGTTATAGACTAGGGTTGCCACCGACCAAAGATATTCCTAGTCGACTAGTAGGAGTTCATTTAAACCATTAGTCAACTAATCGTACGTTTATGATATAAATTTATTACTTTAATATGAGGGGGGGGTCATCAGAAAATGGTTTGCGTTCCAGGGCTGAGAAAGAATGTTGTAAGTAACATTGCTAACACTGTTCTACATAACAGAGAAATACTAAACCGTAATAATGGTTTAAATATAGATTTATTTTATATATTAATTATATATTTTACAAGCACGCGCACGCACGCACAAAGCGAGCTGCAGTGACACTGGCAAAAGCTGCAATGATCCTGAAGGTGTCGGGAAAAACCAGCAAGGAGACTGTCTGAACATTTTGTTAATTTATCGAGAGAAATGCACATTAGGCTTGAACCAACAGACGATGATTTCGGGGATCAACGATGGTCAGAGTGATCGCCAATAGCTGATGCCTTTGATGATGTCAAGACAATATTTGTTTTGTTTTCCAATGTATTAAATTATTATTATTATCAAATTAATATTACAAATAATTTGCCCCGTGGCACACAGACACGCGCTTGATGAAACAATTTATAATATTATTAAGAACAGATGACAGAAAAGCCGTCTATGCGCATGTATGACACACTGATATGGAGGCGCGCAGTCTCGTGGAACACGCATCTAAAAGGTCTCACTCTTTGTTTCTGTCTTCTGATTTATGTATTTATTTATTTATTTATTTATTTTTGATTTGACAGGAGTCACGAGACTCTCCCTAGCCAATCATGTTGATAGATAAAAATTTAAATCAGGACAAGGAAGTAACTAACACAGACAGTGGGAAAACAGTGCAGTAAAAGTACAGTTACAGCACTTAAAATGTACTCGAGTAAAAGTAAATGTATACAATTATTAAACTACTTAATAAAGAACAATTCTTGGGAAAAAGTAGTTAATTACAGTAATGTGAGTATTTGTAATTTGTTACTTTACACCCCTGGTTACATCATATACTATTACATTTTTATAATCGTATTTTTTTTTAAATGTATTAATTAACATTAGTTAATGCACTATGAACTAACAATGAATAATTGTAATTTTATTAACTAACATTCTAATTAAAAAAATAGGCTGTAAAAATATATTATTCATTGTTTATTCATGATACCTAATGCATTAACTAATGTTAATGAATGGAATCTTTTCACAAAGTTACCAAAATTACATTAATTGTGAATTGCTAACATTTATTTGTTTTGAAACAGTTATGAATATTTCTGTTGTCAATATCGAAAGGTCATTGTGACATACTGGTAAGCAGTAAAAAACCATGAGAGCTAAACACAGCAGAGATACTTTCAAAAAAAAGAAAAACATATCTATTAAACACTCTAAATGTGCTCCAGTGAGAAATCATAAATATCTATGATTTGTTTATTGTCTTTGGCATTTTGCTGTAATGCAAATCACTAATTATTAAGCAAATGTGTGAAGATGTGGTGCTGATATGGTTAAAATATTATTGCTGTGTTTAGTGTTAATGTGACCAACAATAATCTGATTTAAATTGGGACCCTCAGAATAGCTCTGAGATGAGCAACTGATGAGATATTGAGAGCACCTGGAGAGCGCGCATGTTTGATTGACACCACTAGTGAGCACATTGAAAGGAGTGAAGCTGAAAGTGCTCATGATCGCTCAAACAGTTTCTATCGCTCAAAACAACGTTTGATTGTCACGACTCACGTTACATCACGTATATGTTTGCAGTTTCTTTATCCTCTCCTTGCTCACAGTGCAGCGAGTCAGAATTACTACCGTAATGACTCTAGAAAATTTTCAACTTAATAGTCATACACGTGTAATGCAGAGTAGCAGTTTATGTGTGATTTCCTGCATGCTGCAGAAAAGATCAGCCCTGATTCTAGGCACGATCGCCGATCATAGACTTAAGACGAAGATCGGCCGATTTAGATTGGTGGCCGATCGATCAGTGCACCCCAAGTTAAAGCCATATAGTAATATGACTCAAGGTCAGAGTCTTTTGTACCCTATAGCCTTTTCTCTCTCTCTTTCCCTATCTCCCTTTTCTCTTTCCATCACTGCTGTTTGACAGCTCTGTGGTGACAGAAATTAAGTTTATGATTGAAGAGATGGCTTTATGTCCATATGAGGTTTAACCAGATTTTACATTTTCTGAAGAAAATGTGAGTGGTGCTTGCCCATGCAAAAAGTCACTGTCATAATGCAAGGGTATTGTGAGTTGATATTAGCACATTGCTATGCAGTTGTCAGTGTGTTCAAGGTGGTGGCTAGGTGGTTACTTACTGGTTAAAGTTGGTCAAGTTAAAAGAGTCCACCCCGCGGACTCTATGATATTCTCATGCCAAGATATGGCTTGGGCAGAGTCATAACCACCAGTATTCAGAATAGTGGTGTATAATATGGGTTTTTCAAATATCAGTTGTAAAATTTTACATTTGACAAATGTAAATTGACAAGGTGCCTCAGAAACATGGTACTCCTACATGAGACGCTAAAAAAAAACAGCAAGACATGCTGCAATGGCCAAAGACAGATGTCTAGCACATGTTTACATAAACACACAATGGAGGCAGGTCCACATAAAAGCCTAAGAATTGCTTTTCTTGGCTCAAATTTTTTGAAAATTAAATGCATGTAAAGGTAATTTATTTTCATGTCATAAAACAGCACCACATTAATAATTAGCTCTTTTCAATCACAATGTTAAAATAGCTTCATAAATGAAGGCAGTACACTGGAGCAATATGTTGTTTTGTTTGAAAAACAACATTATTCAAACGTGAGAAACTATAACATTTTGTGACTTTGAGACGTACCCTACACACACTAAAGCGAAGGTGACAAGCCTAGCCTCTAAATCACTTTATTTTCTGAGGCTCATGTTTTTTGCATGCTGCACAGCACCTTTTGCCCCACATAATGTGTGAGATTAAGTGATTTGATGAGATCTCTGGAGGAAAAGCCATGCCTTTAATCGAATAATTGATTAGTCCTGCATTTGCTGCTTTCTAATTGGCCGGTAAATGTTTCGTTAGCCCTCAATTTAAAACAACATTGGGTCTGCTCTCAGAGGAGTTGAGAGTTTGACCCGCAGTTATTGAGGAAGGCTGAAGTGTTTGCATTTTGGTGTTCCTGTGAAACTGCAAGAGCCTGTGTCATTCAGTCTTGCCACGGCCTTTTCACTGTGTCGGCAGTATTCTGTTGAAAATCAGATAAGTGCTTTTGAAACATCTGTCACATTGTTACAAGTGTCAATCATTGAGGAGGTGGACGGCTCATGAATAAATCCACCTGTTGAATTATGGATGCTGAGGAGTGAATTTCGCTAATAGCTACTGGTAGATATTCCTCCTCCTATGCTTGTATCAGGAATGTGCGATAGCTAACACACTTTCTCATTTCTCACTCCCCAGGCCCTTTCCATCAGAGGACACAGCACTGAATGAAGATGATGTGTATCGGAGTTTGGAGGAGTTGGCAGAGTATGTATTTAAACCAAAGAAATAAAATAAGGCCTGTAACATTCTCTATTCAGATATACTTCTAGCTATGCAAGCATGATTTTGTGCATTGTTGTGTTTCAAACTGTGTCAGACCGCAAATTCATAACACAAGACAACTATTCATTGCATGCTCAGTATTGCCACAGGGGGAGCTATAGTGGATAATATCATGAAAATAAGGGTACATTTTATTATACAGTTTAAAGAGAATATTACTGAACAATTAAGTTAAAGTCAATATTGTTATAGCAATTCACCTGAATAATAGCACATCTTCTTTAATGTTACAGACATTTAAAGTAAACTCTATCACCCCCTTGAGTACTGAGGTTTGCTATCGCCACAGTAATGCAAGAACGCACGTTAAAATGTCCTAGTAATACATTTTTAACATCTGATATAGTTCTTAATAATATATAAATGTCCTTGTTATACATATTATGGCGCAAATATGAGTTGATGTTGATTGAATTCTTAGGGTAGGAGGTATTAAATTCTCTATATGTACAATTTGTAGTAATAAATGTATTATATTAACTTATTGGACATAAATGGATGAGACACAGTTTGTTTTAAATAAAGAAAAGAAATATGCCCTTATGAAGGTAAAAATCGAAATCAAATCCAGGGGACAATTACTGTATTGCCCTTTAATGTGAAATTTTATTTCTGACACTGCTTAGAGACTTTATAAAGGTTTAAATTTGCTGAAATGGCATGGTACCATTTTCTCAGTGGTGTTCAGAGTGGAGCAATCACAGTTGTTTGTGATAACTGGATAAGGATGAGGATAATTGTATAAAGATTGCTGGGATGTTTATAATTTTTATGTCAGGTATCAAACCGGAATTTATGGATTTAAACAATTAAACTTTTTAGTGTACAATAATCCTGAGATGTATGTTGCTTGACGAAGGATTGCCAACTTGAGGAACACCGCTTTGTGTCTCAAAGGAAACTAGGTTATAAGCTACTTTAGTGAATCTTTTTTTCAAATGTTTCAAACCCCCCAAAAATCTAATTCATTTTTCTCCATAGTCACATAAACCATCCACGCCCCACCCTACCAGTCTTGGGCCAGTCACCGAGTTTACACAATTAGCCTGGCAGTAATCACTTTTTTGGTTACCATAGCAATGCCAACCTTGCTAGGAGAGCTCAAAGCAACACAGGAGCTGGCAATGGGGGCATTACTACTGCAGCAGTAATAGTGGGTGGTATGGAAGGGGGGCAGTGAAGTGGTGACAGGCCCGGTTCCTCACTGATTAATGGAGAATAATTAGGCACCGGGGTGGATAGGTGTCATTCATCAACAGAGGACAGTGTGACACAGGCATGTTTGCCAAGATTGAATACATTAAACGTCTCATGATGGCTCAATGAAACTTCAATAGAGCCGTAAATAGGAGATGAGCTTATGTCACAGCATAAATGGCCTCATTTTATATCACATCCCAAAGAAACTGATAGTTTGTGTAACCTATTTAGAGTCAGAGAAGACTGCATGTTTAATTCAACATGGACAAAAACAAAGCCATAAGGGACGAAAGTGTGGTCCGTCAAGGTGACATTATCTCTTTAAGTCTTAGGCCATGTCTTATTTTTACAACCATTTTTTCTGGTGGTTTTTATAGGACATTAGAGAGAGACAAGAAAGTTGATTTAGAATGAGGAGTAAAGAGGTATGCTGATTCAAACCTGGGTACCTGTGAGCCAACAGCTTTTTATACACTTACAGTCCACTCCCTCTGTGGTCTACTATGGTGATTTCATTGGGGACTTATTTTGTCACTTCAACAGATCAAGCCAACATAATGCCAAGATCAATTTTTTTTCTTCTTGAAATTAAACTATAACGGTCCTAGAAGAACAGAGTGTATGTGGGGGCATATTTGGACCTTTGACATTTCCACAGTCTGCGATCTCCTGCACTGATCCGTATCGACTAGACTTTGGGTGCTGGTTTCTATGGCCTCAAGTGATCGCTGACCTCCTTCAATATTCTTGATTTCCCTCTTCCATCTGACCCCTCTTTACATGCAGTTTCATGTTAAAACACATCTTAACGACTAATCTAATAGAGGTTAAACCCACACCCAGTGCACAAGTACTCGTTGTACCATTGTTAATGGAACAGTGTATCTCACCAAATTAATGCAACTACCCATCCATGTGGACCCATGACCTTTCCCCAACATATAAATATGGTTCATTTCCACACAACGCTCCAGTCTGATTAATGGAAAGGTCCCTGAGATTATGCACTGGGACATAGTTTAACAAGCACTTTCATCAGGCTGCTCTGAGCTCTCTTAATTAGACTGTGATATCATTGTTTGCTTTACTGGAAATGAAAACGTGCATGAAAAGGTTTGCGGCAATGTTACCGAAGCTTAAAAAATGAGTCACCATTATGTGCCTTCAGTAGGTTTATTTATGTAAGGACTGTGTCTGTTTGTATTAGATTGGAGATGTTTCTCAACAATGTACCACAACCACTTTTCAGTTATTGAAGCAAAGGAGTCATTCTGTAGGACTGTGATTACCTTGAAAAAAAAGGTAGAAAGTGCTAATCAAGGTGCTTTTGTGAAAGGTTAATTGTGATGAAGTAGCTCTTTAGTCACATGACTGAGACACTTTTCAAAAGAGTTGAGGTGCCAGGGTGTTTTGGGTTTTTCTAGATTACATAATGTTCCAAGTGAAATAAACCCAACCCTAAGTCTGTATGATATTCTTGTCCCTATAGTGTAATCTATAAAATTACATTACTGATTACAATTTTTGTTGTGTAATTTTTAGGGCTGTCGATATAACGCGTTGATTCAGTGCGATTAATTTTATTAAAAATAACGCCTTAAAAAAAATTTATGCAATTAATCGCAATGCCCCGGGATTGTAATAAGGAAGATTCCTGAGAAATGCAGCTTGCAGTACCACCTGTTTACTGCACTACAGCTGTGTTGCAACGCACAGACAGCACAAAACACATTCGTTACGTTCTTGCATTCAAAACATTTGATGGAGCGCAAATTCGAACTAAGGGATCTCAAATTGTGTTCTAAGTATTAAACTATATTTAACTTGACACAGTGACCTAAAAATTTATGTTTATGATGCAACGCATCCCAAAACGCTACACAAGCATGTCTGATGCATATGTAAATTGATGTGTCCTTAAACAACCCCTCATAATAAATCTCCAACTGATTGACAAATTCACTTGTGAAATGGATTGTGTGCCAATGATCAGTAATATGGTAGAAACAATACATTTTATTCTAAAGCCGTTTTTTGTATTGTCTTATCAATGATGAACTCTTCTGCCACAAGAATGTAATGCATTTTAATGATCTGAATATATATAATTTTTTTATATTTAAAGATAGCTATGTATAATTATTTTATCATTATATATTGAATTATTGTTATATGAGGGGCTTTCACAGCAAGTATTTTTATATGCGATTAAATGTGATTAATCGCGATCGGGACATCATGTAATTAATTCGATAACATTTTTTAATTGATTGACAGCCCTACTAATTTTAAATCAGTACTGGATTACATTTCAGAAGTAATCTACCAAACACTGACCCCAAGAATGATCAATAGTAATTGTGATGCTAAACTTTGCAAGGGCCACTAATAAACCTATTAAAGCCACTTGATGTGATATAATGTAATACACATTTATCTTGATGCAGTGATTTCAGGCATTTATATTTGTCTGTTTTGCATATTAACCGATATATAGTTGTACATTTTCACCAGAACGTATTTGGTATCCTCGTGCAGCTTGCAAATGTTTCAACGATGAATCTACAAAGTGATGTAACAGTGGTTCAGAAGGGGAGTCCCATCACAAAGTATTGTCTTTATTTTCCACTTCTGTGTTATGACAAGTGAACAGGTCCTGGGTCAGTGGCCATGGGCTTGGAGTACTTTGCAGTCAGGTGTGAACTGAGCTGTTGTGACTGTTCTTGGTAATTTAGTGCTATGAATTTGGATTAGTTCCTCATTTAGTGTTGTTGTTTGGCTAATCTGTGAGTTCACAGCCAATCTAACCTTACTGGATTTCTCAACATCATTGCCTCCTTCCACAATATTTAATGTGGTCATCCAGAAACTGACATAGCATGAAATTGTTCAATTTTAGCAAACAGGCTATGTCTCTTTTCCCAGTTAAATAGCAATCAGATGTGCACATCATGTTATCAATGATTTATTTCACCCTAACTGGTTACTGCTATGTTATGTTCTCTCAAGAGATTGTAGGTACTAGTGCCACAGGTTAAAGCACTCTGCTGTAGATACAAACAACTGCCATTGGCACCTGTCTGTTCTGCCACCTGTCTCTGCAGATTGAAAAGTTCAATCTGTGTGACTTGAATTCAGTCCCACCAGGTTTTGTGGCACTTTTCCTCACAAACTCACAAATAGTCATAGTATACTTGTTTAATTTGTGTCAGTGACAGTATAAATACAATTGCTTGTAATTATTTTAGTGCATATCAATTGAATATGCAGCTAGCAACAAAAAATAAATACACACAAAAATACAATACATTTAAGAGATGAATCCTGTGATATGGCTAATATGTGTTCAATTAAAGACCCTTAATATTTGGTATATTAAATGCCTCAGACAGTGCAAGTATACCTTGCTGAGGTAAAAATAGTAAACCTACAATAGAAATGTAAACTAAAAACACATGAGGATTCAATGGGCAGGCCTGTCGTGATTATTACACAGCCTGATCACAATTATCTGAGAGAACTGCGATTTATTGAGCACTTCAAATTGTATTCACATTGTAATTCCAAAATAAGGTATTTTTAAGCAAATATAGAAATGCCAATGATTAATGCATTCTTGTGTCTCATATTCTGGTGCAGCAGTGCATCGTCATGTGAGCACTCCAAATGAACAGTTACCAATCCGCACCTCGGACCATTTAGAACAGCTCCAAAAGAGCGCAAGAAGATTAAATGCTGTGATGGACTCACACCTTTTAGAAGTTTAGATTAGGCTTTTGGTAGTGAACACAAAACATACCAGTTTCACTTTTACATTCATGTAATGGCAAATGTTCTTGTTCGTTGTGAGATCATACATGCAGGGTTGACACAGAGGAGGAGACAAGAAGATGCTTACACTTTTACTGTGGAGATGATACAATGTGCAGTTGGATATGTCTTGACTCCTTCAAGCTTTGAGCACTTGTTTTGCAGCTTGCAAACAAAAAATGACTGATTCACAATAACTTCAGATTTTCTGTTTATGCAGAAAATTGCAGATATAATTTACAATTGCAAGCTACCACAAAAAATGCAGAGACTGGTTGAATTTGCATAAATTCTTGCAATCCCAATATCACAACATTCTTGAGGGACTGTGAAAGCTGAAGTATGTAACTTTTTCAGCGTTAAAATACATTCTTCTTTCCAGCTTAATATTAAGAGACAACTACAAGTAACAAATTCATTGGTACATTTTGTATCTGTAAAACTGTAAAATGTCTTGGTGCCACTATAAATTCCCTCTGTTTGTTTAGAGGAGCAAGAAGAGGGGCAAATTCGGAAAGCGGTTTTGAAAACATTGTTTATTTTTGCAATTCTTTTTGGTGGCGCTAGTGTCGCAGAAATGACATACTTCAGCTTAAAGTCAAGATAATGGACATGTTTTTAAAGCATTTATTTAACCAACACTTTTGATTTTCATAGAGGCTTGTAGGTTACCTAGGATATTTTTTTCTAAACTCCTAAACCTAAGTATTAAACTTCATGTAATTGCTCCTGCACCGTTCATGCTATGGACATGAATGATACCTTAAATCACACTGCTCATTAAGTATTAAGGTGTGTTGTTACTTTTTAATTGATCAGACTTATATTGAAGGAGAGAACCAAGCAAAATGTGGGTTGTGGGTTCTTGTAACATGGGCCTGTAAGCAGCTACCTAGCAGCAATCCAAAACCTCTTAGCAACTGAATTGCATTGTGAATAAAGCACATTTTCTGTTCTTAAATACTGAATTTTCAAATATTGAAAATATCAACATGTTCAAATAGTACCATTTTCAAAATTGTAGTATGACTATATGACATGAGTACTCCTTTAATTTAGCTAAATTGTGCTCATCCCTTTGGCTATAATTAAATTGGATTAAATGGATCAGAGCCCAGTTGCAAGAAAACCCTTAGATATATTTGTAAGGCTATTTTCACTAAGGGTTTTCTTACATAAAGAGGTTTGCAATCGGCAGTAGGCATAATACATTGAAAAACCAGTATCTGTAAAAACTATTCTGATACATTTCTAATTGCATTTGGCACCTTTTTCATTATGTTGCTAGTCTTATGATTTGTTTACGTTTATAGAGTACCATTGGAGACTGGAGAGAGACTGTTTGTACCCAGAACTGCAGTGTTTTGTCATCATCAGAGAGAGTCTTTGAGGCAGTCTTTTGGGAGAGGGGTTTCAGAAGAAGTGGGTAGACCAAAGAAAGGCCTTCCTAATCTCCACAGACTGAGGAGATCTGTAAGAAAAACATTTAGACTCAAGCTGTAATGTACACATACAGATGAATCACAGAACTTTACACCATGTTGGCCCCTTCTAATGTGTCAAAGATGATCACAGCTTATAGTAGTACACAGGGTCACTTTGGCTGGGTCAGTTTGCCAGGCATCAGTCATCAACAGCACGTGTTCCTCTTTTCATTCCATGCCCTCAGTCAGAGAGATCTGCAAGTTCTCCATACTGTTACCTTCAAATTCCCTCTCATTCCTTCATGCTTAAGTCACTAGGATCAGTTTCAGTGTAACAGTGTGGAATGAAGTTAACTTTTATTGACATATTGTTCTGATTTTAGATGGATTTTTATGCTCTGCTCTAAACATGGTTTTCCCTTTTGGGTTTGTGGTTGACTGAGCAAAGGAAACGTTCAAGAATGCTGTTACATAAGTGAAATCAGCACGAGTGCTCTCAGAGCAACCGAATTCTAAACCGAATTCTAAACCGAATGGTTTAGACCGAATTAGACCACAAAATATTTCATAATTCCAAAGAATGCTTGGTATCGGCCCAAATGGAACTGTGCACTTTGTGTCGAGAGGGAATCTGTCTGCACTGTAGACATTCAGGTTACTACTATTTAGATATTGAGTTAGTCCATATTAATTCATTAATCAGATTTCCATTGGCATTTTATTTCAAGCTCAGTGATTCATGGATATGACAAAAATATAGGTTTAATCAGCCTTCATAACATTAATTTCACTGCAAGGCATATAGTATTTATGGATAAAGCAGTATTCAAACAGAAAGACTCAGAGTGAATATGAAAATAACTTTTTGCCACACTGGCCAATGGCAGGTGAATTGAAAAAATTAATCAGTCTAAAATTGAAATGAAACTCTGTTGTGCATTATGTATAAAATGAGTCAGTTTCTGACTCCTGGTGAAACTGCCCCTGAAAAAGAAACACAAGTATTTTTTTTCCTCTTTATTTTTGTTTCGGTGGCTTAATGCAAGGCATATTTAGGCATCCTTGATACATTTTAAATGGTACATTTTTGAGGTAAGTTGTTAGAAGATGTGCAAGTCGTGACAGAGGATTTCTTTAGTGGATGGTTACATTTGAATTACATATCACTTACAATAATGATGTTAAGACTGTCATTCTTAAACCATGTAATGTCATGGTTCCTTATAAAGTTACCGGACAACGTTTTGTTAAATATGCCCTTGGTGCTTGGCAAATGGCCCTTGAGCATCATGGCACCTCATGCCATCACGCAATTGTTTGCAAAAGCATAGGGCCTATTTTTGTCATCCACGGTTAAATCAGACAGAACATAACCCCATAATGCAGCAGTTATAAAGGAACACACACTCCAGATTCTGCCCTCAAACATGCTACCTAAACTCCACTGCACAGATCACTGCACCAAACATAATGCAGCTAATGCCTGTCCTCTGGGACTTGAGGTCACAGGATAAAGCGATAAGAAATCTTCCTGCCTCCATTCATTCACTTTGCCAGTTTTGCAGTTTGGAAACTGTATGATTCACAGAAAAACAAATATCCCCTCAATCCACGGTGCTCTGACAGACAGCAGCTCTGTGAGCGGGGAAAGTTGACTCTGCTAATGAGGAAGGACAGCAAGCCATCCATCCTTAAGGGTGAACTGCACAACCTCAATTAATACTTCAAACAATCCCTTCTCTATGTGGACACAGTGCTGAATGTTAGATTGAGGCAAACACCTTTCCTTTTATTAGCATGACTATTTCTACCTACTGTTCAAACATGAACATGCATGTCATGCTTTGTAATTTTAAAAAGAGAGCAGTCCAAATCATGTTCAAAAAGGTAATTATTTGGGTTTTAGCAATTTTAGTGCTCTCTCACAGGTTAAGGAAATTCAAGGTGAAGGAATTCTTGTAGGTGCTGTTCCTATTATAAAATGTGGTTGTAATGAAAAATGGTTCAAACAAAATTTTACCATTTGAGAATTTCACCCTCTTTTGAACTAGCCCTTTTAGGAAGGTTTCAATTGACAGCACATTTCTCCTCAGAACAGTTGTTATACAGTTATTTAATGTACATTTGTTTTATTTAGACATTTCTCTAGTTCAAATAAATGTAATTGTGTTTATATTGTGCTTTTGTTGCTGTTCCAAAGCAGCTTTACAAAGAGTAGTACCTGACAAATCCCTTAGGGGCAATTCAACATGCAAGGAACAGATGTATTAGTAGATGAGAAAGAAACATTGGTAGAGACTGAGACAGTTTTCAGAGTGGAATAAAATGATATAAGCATCATGAGGACTGGTTAGGGTGCTTTAGACTGCTGTAAACTTTGGGTTATGATTGTTAGGGCCTGTACTTATTATCAATGAGTAAACATACACATTCACCCATTACTCTATACAAAAAATATATAATAAAATGTAAAAGGAACATAGTCAGATCCCAAATACCCTCAATGTCAAAGGGCATCTGTAAAATAGCTCAAGGATGGGCAAGGAGGAGGCGAGAACCGGCTTGTCAATATAAATGATAATTTAATGAAAACTTAAACCAAAACACATAAACAAACACACATGACGGACATGCCCATAATTCTCTCTCTCTCGAACCATCGTCATCCTTTATCCCTCGCGCGCCTCATCAGGCCGATTGGGGACCGGGCGCGCGATATTCTGATCGGCCGCCCCCTCCGCTCCACAGCATCTAAAATCAATTAAAAACTAAATCTAAATGTTGTTCACAGTGAATTTATCCTGTCCAGGAGCCACAGCCCCAAACAAAAAGTTAAATCTAATTATCAAAACAAAGCGGTTGAAGATGGATGGATGGATGGATATCAAAACAATACTCTTTGCTCATATAAAGTATGGAGTTAGAATCATGCCAAAACCTCACACACACACACACACAAAACGTGTTTTACTCACACCCAACGATTCACAAACAAACTCAGTGTGGTTTGCAAATACAAAACATCACTCACAAACAAATGCATTTTGTTCTGCAAATAAAAAACTTACCTATCAAACAAATACAGTATGTTTTACATATACATAGAAACGTATTTCTTCAATGACAAAAATATCCTCCAAGTACAAAACAAAATTCTACAAGTACGAAAAACTGTCACGTGACTTTTGGCACTAATTTTCCGCCTTGCTGATCCACACACAAATGCCTTCAGATCCACACACATGCTAGTAAATTGTCATGTAATTCGCACTCCACAACATCAGGTGGCGCTGTTACCGATTTGCTTGGCGCCGCCACGGACATGGAAAGAGAAGAGAAGAAGAAACGTTAGCGTGGGTAGGATGTTTTGAACAGGATGAGTGGCCAACAGGTGAGTTTGCAGTCGTTGCTGGTGAAAAATCAAATGTTAACTAACTAAACTCCAGAATGCAGCCAGTTTGGTTCTCTTTAATCTTTTTTTTGTCGTCTTTTTGACACCTTCAAAACCTTTTATTTCAACATTTTCCCCGATGTGACCACGTTGCATTGTCTCCTGGGTTGTTTGTTGTCAGTTAAACAAAGTTATTGTAGTTTTTTGGTTGTTCCAACCCCCCAGATGTTTTAAGATTGTATTCACACTACAATAAAAATAATACAATCTACATGTCTTTGGTTTGAACATTCATTATGATATTAAGAGAGCTGAAAGTCCGCTGCTAGCACTGCTTGAGGAAAGATATGCTTCGTGCTGGTCTGATTTGATTAAACAGAGAAAAATCAAACATGAGACAACCTCACTGATTCTGAAATATTTATTTGGTTTTAGTGTGAAAAGAAATGATAGGCCTATACTGTAACATCTCTTACAAACCAGTTATTAGCAGGGGCACTATTCTGTAAATAAGTGTTCTTTTGTTACCCAAATGTATGTAGAGAATGTGAGAGTGTATTTGTGCTACAATTGCATCGAATCAGGTCCTTTGCTGAGTACGTTTTATTGTAAGCCTTGTAAGTGCTGGACATACTGCACAGTAAGTAGGTAGATGTCTGAGCCATGTGATTGGGAGTGTCCCAGGGGATTTATGGCTGCCCTTAGTGCTGCCATTTGCTCATCACTCAGTACATCGCCCATCTCAGGAACAGTGACACCATGGTGTGGCTCATCAGGCAGACCACTGTCCTCCCAGTCCAAATGTGGTAGGTACAATCCCTGAAAAGACATGTAAAGTGTTTATGTAGAGCAGTGGTTTTTACATCAAGGACCCGGACCACATTTGATAACATTTTGAAACAAACTACAGAAATACACAATATTTATTCTGAGACTGAATAACATTACTTTCTGTCAATGTATGTTCAAATTAATGTCAATGGGATGCATTTTTGGTGAAATTTATAAAGAAATTTGTGGAAAAAGCCTATTTCTAGAAAAAGTCAGAATTAAAAAGTTGTGTGTGTGTGTGTGTGTGTGTATATATATATATATATATATAATATAAAAGACCCCCTTGAACCTCCCTCAAGTTTATTCTTAAAACTGATTGAATATACTTTAATTCAATTAAAATCTTCGCACATACTTGGCGCACTGTGGCTGTTTCTGCTTACACTTTAACCTCCTGTAGTATTTATAACTGTTCCATGAACATATTAGCACCAAATATCTCCACATCTTTTCACGTGAATTAGCGTCGCTAAAAAAAGTTTGCGCTAATGACATTTCAACTCCAATAAACTCTTCACAATTAAAGCCTCCCGTTACTTTGTTATTTCAGTGACTTAACATGACTCCTCAGATGGTGCTTAAACAAATGTGTGTGGCCTGAGGTGGTCTTCACTTCAAAATTCACCTTAAGACCAAGACGTATCAAGTGTAACATTATATGTGACCATAGTATAGTTTAATTTAGTTAAGTTAGAAACAAAATGGAAAAATTAGCCTAATCGGTGTAAGCTAGGTTAGCTCCTGCGGTACCATAAGCTACACACATATAAATATGTATATGTATATATATCTCACCCTACCCACGACAGACATTCCTGGAGTTTAGTTAGTTAAAATTTGATTTTTCACCAGCAACGACTGCAAACTCACCTGTTGGCCACTCATCGTGTTCAAAATACCCTATCCACGCTAACGTTTCTTCTTCTCTTCTCTTTCCATGTCCGTGGCGGCGCCAAGCAAATCGTTAACAGCGCCACCTGATGTTGTGGAGTGCGAATTACATGACAATTTACTAGCATGTGTGTGGATCTGAAGGCATTTGTGTGTGGATCAACAAGGCGGAAAATTAGTGCCAAAAGTCACGTGACAGTTTTTCGTACTTGTAGAATTTTGTTTTGTACTTGAAGGATTTTGTTTTGTACTTGGAGGATATTTTTGTCATTGAAGAAATACGTTTCTATGTATATGTAAAACATACTGTATTTGTTTGATAGGTACATTTTTTATTTGCAGAACAAAATGCATTCGTTTGTGAGTGATGTTTTGTATTTGCAAACCACACTGAGTTTGTTTGTGAATCGTTGGGTGTGAGTAAAACACGTTTTGTGTGTGTGTGAGGTTTTGGCATGATTCTAACTCCATATATATGCCTTTCAGAACAAATACTACTCAATGGAAGGTATGTAAATGCTGTTTTTAATTGGGTGTTTCAAAGCTGAAGTGTGGTATTTCTGCACCACTAGTGTCATCAAACGAAATTGCTGTTTTCAAACAGATTTCAGAAAACTTCATAAATCTTCCATTGGTTGTACAAACAGAAAGCCTTGTCTCCAACCCACACCAATGGCCTAGCCAGTGTTGCTGTGTCAGACTGAATGTCAAACAGATGGCTTACTTATAGTTGACTCTTCATATTAATATGGGATACAAGAATGTTTTTTTTTCCTTACATCGGCTTCAAAATTGTTTTCTTTATTTTACGTTTCAAGCTGTTGCTGTTGTTTTGCAGGTATAAATGTTCACATAGAGGGATTATCACTAGGGCTGGGTGATATATTGAATATTCACAAGATAATTGCAATGATTTTGCTGATGGAGAAAAAAGGCAATATTGTGATGATTTTAATGTTTATTTAAAAATATATATATATATTTGACCATTTATTTGTCCATTTATGATTTTAGTAAAGTTGCACTATGTAAGATGTTTTGGATAAAAAATAACAAATTGCCAGTATTGATTAAGTACATAAACAATCAGTGTTCAAAACAATGTCCTTACCTTACTCCAATTCATTTTGGTAAGCCTATAAATAATTTGGATTAATTAGTATTATTTATAAATAATTACTAAAATTACACATTCTTTCTCCTAGAGATGAAAGTAGTTTGGTGTGAAAAATGAAAATCACCTTGTGAAGATGCTGGAGGAGACAGGTAGACAATTACAGTATATATATCCACAGAAGTCCTATATCGACATAACCTGAAAGGCTGCTCAGCAAGGAAGAAGACACTGCTCCAAATCTGCCATAAAAAAGCCAGACTACAGTTTGCAAGTGCACATGGTGTCCTCTGGTCTGATGAAACAAAAAATTAAACTGTTTGGCTATAATGACCATCGTTATGTTTGGAGGAAAAAGGGTGAGGCTTGCAAGCTGAAGAACACCATCCCAACCATGAAGCATGGGGTGGCAGCATCACATTCTGGGGCTGCTTTGCTTCAGGAGGGACTGCTGCACTTTACAAAATAGATGGCACTTTTAGAGCAGTTCACATGCATTTTGAATGAATGAATAATGGAATGAATGAATGAACATTACATTTATATAGCAATTTTCTGACACTATACACAAAGCGCTTCACACAGCGAACATGGAACTCTCCTCAACCACCCCTAGTGTGCAGCATCCACATGGATGATGCGACGGCAGCCATAGTGCACCAGTACACTCACCACACACCAGCTATTGGTGGAGAGGAGAGAGTGGAGTGATAGAGACAATTAATTAAAGTGTATTATTATGAGGCCATTGATGAGGTCCAATGGGGGAATTTATACCCCTACTAACCTGTACCTACTGGCATTTTTAATGACCAACGAGAGTCAGGACCTCAGTTTAATGTCTCAGTATAGTTTACAGTATAGTGTCCCCATCACTATACTGGGGCATTAGGACCCACAAAGACTGCAGGGTGAGCACCCCCTGCTGGCCTCCCTACTACCTCTTCCATCCGCAAACTTAGTTTTCCCCAGGAAGTATCCCATCCAGATACTTACAAGGCTGAACCCTGCTTAGTTTCAGTGGGCAACTGGCCTTGATTTCCAAGTTGAAATGGTGGCTGGCATTGTGAAAGTAAAGTACTTGCAGGTTCAAGCATTCATGCAATTCCAAACATTAATAACCGCTACAAGTTATTATACAAATTTACAAAGGCGGCACAGTATAACAGAAAAGGAGGTGACAGCGTTTCATCAGAGCCAGAACATAGTAAACTACACACTGCTCTTAAAAATGTTCAAATAAAAGCGCCAGGTGAGGGTGAAGCTAAAAATAGGACAGCAATATATTACTTTTATACAAAACAAATCTAATCCATGAAATAATAATGATAATTCAGTAATATTTTATATCCTAATAAAAAACTTGACCAGTCCCACAGTAATTATTTAGTATTATGCAATATTCAACTGTTTTCCAAAACATAGTAGAGTAGTTTTTGCACACCTTGTTCATTCACAAAGCTTGTTTTAATAAAAATATATGAAGGTTAATAATGCTTTTTATTAAGATATTATGTATCATTGTTTATGGAGTGGTGGTGGCATAGTGGTCTAAAACACAGAACTGTTAATCAGAAGGTCGCTAGTTCGATCCCCACAGTCACCACCTTTGTGTCCTTGAGCAAGGCACTTAACTCCAGGTTGCTCCGGGGGGATTGTCCCTGTAATAAGTGCACTGTAAGTCACTTTGGATAAAAGCGTCTGCCAAATACATAAATGTAAATGTAAATATGAAAGGTCTCATCAGTGAACATTATTAAATCGCATTCTCCTTTGTGCTCATTTAGTGAAAAACTGTGGGAAGCATGCCTTTATTATTTTTTTAAATATATTTTTATTTAATGCCTTTAAAATATTTAATCTATCGTACTTGCTATAATGGCTGTTTGGATGAAATGTTGGTTCCTCACAAAATCCTTTTTGAGAGCAAATACGAAATTATCGAGATATATACACTGGTGGCCAAAAGTTTGGAATAATGTACAGATTTTGCTCTTATGGAAAGAAATTGATACTTTTATTCACCAAAGTGGCATTCAACTGATCACAATGTATAGTCAGGCATTAATAATGTAAAAAATTACTATTACAATTTTGAAAAAAAATCAAAACTTCTTAAACTACTTCAAAGAGTTCTCATCAAAAAATAATCTACATGCAGCAATGACAGCTTTGCAGATCCTTGGCATTCCAGCTGTCAGTTTGTCCAGATACTAAGTGACATTTCACCACACGTTTCTTGCAGCATGTTGCTGTCTTGTCGGGCACTTCTCACGCACCTTACAGTCTAGCTGATCTCACAAAAGCTCAATGGGTTAAGATCCATAACACTCTATTCCAATTATCGGTTGTCCAATGTGTCTGTGTTTCTTTGCCCACTCTAACATTTTCTTTTGTTTTTCAATTTCAAAAGTGTCTTTTTATGTTCAATTCTTCCCATAAGGCCTTCACCCCTGAGTCTTCTCTTTACTGTTGTACATGAAACTGGTGTTGAGCAGGTAGAAGCTGACAGCTGAGGACATTTTAGGCATCTATTTCTCAAACTAGAGATTCTGATGTACTTATCCTCTTGTTTAGTTGTACATCTGGCCTTCCACGTCTCTTTCGGTCCTTGTTTGAGCCAGTTGTCCTTTGTCTTTGAAGACTGTAGTGTACACCTTTGTATGAAATCTTCAAGCATTGTATAGCTTTCACTCTTCTAAACAATGATTGTCTGATGAGTTTCTAGAGAAAGCTGTTTCTTTTTTGCCATTTTTGACCTAATAATGACCTTAAGACATGCTAGTCTATTGCAAACTGTGGCAACTCAACAACAAACACAAAGACAATGTTAAGCTTCATTTAACGAACCAAATAGCTTTCAACTGTGTTTGATATGGCAAGTGAGTTTCTAGTATCAATTGAGCAATTTAGCATGATTACTCAAGGGTGAGGTGTTGGAGTGATGGCTGCTGGAAATGGGGCCTGTTTAGATTTTCTAAAAAAATACTTTTTCAAATAGTGCTGTTTTTTACTTAAGTAAGTCCTAACTATGCTTTTTGATCAGTGATTGAAGTACCAATCTCCTTCCAAAACCACAAAATCTGTACATTATGTCAAACTTTTGGCCACCAGTGTGTATATTGAATATTGTCAATAGGCTTAAAAATATCAAGATATTTGTAGCCATATAGCCCAGCCCTAATTAGCACCCAGCAGCTCTGCCAGACTGGCAATCCTCCAACTATCGGCTGCGGAATCCAGCTGGCTTCTCTCTCCATCCAGTCTTTTCCCCTGATTCAGTAAAATCTGCTCTGGATTTAAACAAAGATGGTGGTGGCTTTGATATTTATACAGCCTACCAACACAGGTGCAGTAGTTTCAACCTACCACTGCTTATCGTGTTTTGGAGTGGTGGTGGCGTAGTGGGCTAAAGCACATAACTGGTAATCAGAAGGTCACTGGTTCAATCCCCAAAGCCACCACCATTGTGTCCTTGAGCAAGGCACTTAACTCCAGGTTGCTCCGGGGGGATTCTCCCTATAATAAGTGCACTGTAAGTCGCTTTGGATTAAAGTATCTGCCAAATGCATAAATGTAAATGTGGTATCTCTTACAAAAATACAGTCTTTTGTCACATTTACCACATGTGAAAGGAATAGTTCACCCAAAAATGCCATCCCAGGTGTGTATAATGTTCTTTCTTCTGCTGAACACAAACAAAGATTTTATAAATGTATTTAAGCTTGTTTGGACCTTCAGAGTTTTGGTCACCATTCACTTGCATTATATGGACCTACAGAGCTGAAATATTCTTTAAAAAACCTTCATGTGTGTTCTACAGAAGAAAGAAAATCACACACATATGGGATGGCATGAGGGTGAGTAATTGATGAGAAATTTTTCATTTTTGGTTGAACTATTCCTTTAACTGCAAGTTTGGATCAAAACGTTTTTGCAAAAGTTTTAATGTGTTACTGCAGTGAATTAAATCACAGAAACTCTATAAAGCCATTAGTATGTAAACCAGTAATTGCTCTTTTGTTGTACTTGTAATTGTTGTACTATTATTAGCCTAAATTTGCATTGAAATATACATGTATTCTGTTAAACTACTTGGAGTACTATATAATAGCAAAGTCATGGTATATTATAACATTTAATTATCTTACTGGCATATTAAAATCCTTTAAAGTGGAAACATACCATCTTAGTACACTCAGACAGGTTGTTAATTGCTAATTAAGATCTCCAGTGCAAAAATACTGTAAATTATTTGTCATCTAAACAGAATATATGCAAATACCCTACCACTGCATCTCTATATGAAAGTATGTGTCAATTTCCCTATCACTTTTTTGTTGGAGCAGAGAAAAAGAGAGATTTGTTGTCATCCTTTGAGGCTATGTCTGTTGTGTGTGAGCCAATCAGTCAGAGTGCTAATCTCATGGGCAGGCCTTTAATTCAAGCTGCATTAGCTTTTCACACTTGTTCTAGCCTACAATTGGACACATCAGCAGAAGTGAGTAAGGGTACTTGTTGCTGTCTGGTAGCACAGCCATCTGGCAGAGCTACTGGGGTGTGTGTATATGAGAGAGTGAGCTCTTCTCTTAGGGAGGGATGGTTGACTGATTTGATTGCTGTTGTGAGAATACAGCTGGGACCAAACATGGAAGGACACCTTGTGTGATGTCAGCTTGCTTTATTTCGGCCTTTATGTAAGTTGCCTGAGAGAACAACGGCAGAGTGTGCAGTGATGGATGCCACCGCTACAGTCTCAGGGCTCTTTCTGCTCTGTGACAAACATGTGCATAAGCTAATCAGGCTGTGATTCAGATATCATTGAGAAACTGTCATTTCTATGTGACTCATTGTCACACATGCTCACTCTCTCTTAAATATGTCATAACTGTCGCAGACAATTTGAGTCATAACCAGGTGTGATGTGATTAAGCAACAAACAAGAAATGAATCTCTTCCATGTAAATCAGATTTTATGTTTCTTGCTGCAATCTGCAATATTTTGTCTGTTGCTTGGGTTTGATTTTTGCCCTGTTACGCTGGGTACCTCTGCCAATTGTAAAATCTCAGTGGTCCAAATTTAGCTTCCTGAAACCGTATGAACAAACATTAGATCTTTTCTGATTGGCAGTGATTTTGTCACCAAAGTTTGACTGTAAAATGATATGGATTATTTTTCAAATTTTAGCATGCCGCTAGTCATGCAGAAATTATAATTTATCATTTAATGACCAATATCTTTTTTTCTTAAGCTTTATTTTTAACCCACTGCTTTCTTTGTGCCCTCTTTCTTGCATAGTGAGCATGACGTGGGAGAGGATGACATATATGACTGCGTTCCCTGCGATGATGATGGGGACGACATCTACGAGGACATCATCAAGGTGGAGGTTAGACAGCCCATGGTGAGTGAGACCCCATATGGCAAATCTCATTGGTGCGTGTGTGAGAGAGGTTATAGATAGAATGATTTCCTGTCATTTTTCCCACGGCTGTGCGCAAGTTAACTTGCTCTGCTTACATTTGCTGCTTTGCCTCCTCAATGCTGCAGATCAGATACATGCAGGTAAGTGTCAAGCTGTACCGCTCATGATTATCTTCAGACCTTTCAGTGTTCCTCTTTCCTTTCCTTTACATGTGTGTTGGTGCAAACCTTTGAGCCCCATGTACACTTACTTAGCACTTTATTAGGAACACATGTACACCTACTTATTCATGCGATTATCTAAACAGCCAATCATGTGGCAGCAGTGCAATTCATAAAATCATTCAGAAACGGGTCAGGAGATGATGTTAATGTTTCATCAACCATCAGGATGGGGGAAAATGTGATCTCAGTTATGTCAACCTTGGCATGATTGTTGGTGCCAGATGGGCTGGTTTGAGTATTTCTATAACTGCTGATCTCCTGGGATTTTCATTCACAACAGTCTCTAGAGTTTACTCAGCATTTAACTCAGATAACCACTCTGTACAATTGTAGTGAGCAGTACAGCTTCTCAGAATGAACAACACGTTGAACCTTAAGGCTAATGGGCTACAACAGCAGAAGATCACTTCAGGCACTTTATTAAGACCATATTGTTCCTAATAAAGTTCTCAGTGAGTGTATATGGATATACGAAGAACACAAGACCCCGCCATACCTAGGTGATGGTGTTTTTGACGCATAAATGGGCCAACATAGAATCTGCGACCCACAGAACTATGCAGATTTCCTAAGAATTTTGAACACTGTGTCAAGTTCTGCACGTACTTCAAGGATAAAACATAATAATAATAATAATAGGATCATTTATTCACCCAAAAATGTAAGTTCTGTCATTTACTTGTTTTGAACATCATGGGAATTCTGCAAAACTTAAGCCCCATTTAACTCCTTTTGTCATGTTTAAATACTGTACATTCTTTAGATTTATCCCTCATCATCGAAAAAAGAAAAATAAATAGCAGATTCTGACTGGATCTGCCCATAATTAATGAGCTCACCCTCAGAATAGGACACTGAGATTGATTTTATGGTAAGAGTGGTGTAATGTGTCTTTCTTTGCTGGAAAGGAGGAGATAGGAGAAGAGGGTGTCCCAGTGCTAATGTCCCTCTGTCACTTAGATTGAGTTAATAGTGTGTGCTGTCTCTTCAAGAAAGCTAATGCTAGGTTATTTTAAACCCAAAAGGGATGAAATCCCTCCTACACAGAGAGAAGAGTGCTGGGTCCTGCCATTAAAGAGCTACACACACATAATGAAATTCAGACACACAATCTGTGCCATCAGCCAGGGGGTGCAACAAGGACACATTACACTCTCAGTGTGTTAGAAATACAGCCAATCAAATGAGGGAGAAACGGGAAATATGACAGACAGAAACGAAAGACAAGAGGTGTTTCTACAGATGTGGGTTAACCCACATTTACCCTCCTCTCAAATGTTTTGTGGCTTTTTATATCTTTATACTTTATCTCAAACCAACATCGCTACATCAGATGATTTCCAGATTTGACCACAATTGTTCCCAAATGCTGATAAAAGCACAACAGATAATGATGTCACTGGAGTTTGCCCCATTTGTAAATCAAAGTCATTGATGTATTTGGCTTGCCTAATTCTGTCAGCTTTAAGCAACACTTTTACAAGTGCAGCCTTCTGGAGTGATCTTTCCCTCTTTTTCCCCCTTCCTCTTTCTCACTCTGTAAAAAAACAAGTGTTTGTGATCTTGAATTTCTCTAGATTTGCTTTGGCCTCATGCACGGCCAGGCCCAGATGTTCATTCTAGCTTTGGCCTCCAGCTGGCATGCCTTCCCCCGACTTCAGTATTATCACCACACTCCCAAACAAGCTTGCAAACCCCTCGCATTAAACCAAAACCCAGTGATTACATATAATCACATGCATTGTGTTCTATTAGATCATTTTCTGTTATTATTGTTTTGTGAATTGGCCTCATGTAGTTGAGAGTCCTCATTAAAACCACATTTGTGGCTTTCCTACAGTTGTTTTTTGTGCCTTAGACTTAGACTTAGATGTTTGAGTTTGTTTTTTGTTTTGAATGAATGAAAGAAACTTCTTTTAAACTCTTGTTTAAAGCACTGCATTATAACCTACAGTCCTTGTCAGTGTTGCCCTTGGAAGTTTTGCTGTGAAATACTCTGTTCCACTTATGTCTTTTTATTTTATGTGCTTTGACTGTCCAGATTGTGACCTGAATTCCCTTGAATAAGAGTTTGGTACCTTGTACAGGTGTTTAAAGGTGCTGAGCTGGTATCGCTTAATGGACGATACCAACAGTATCATGTTCTGTGTGTTTGTTTCTTTTTCCCATTAAAGAAAATGGGCATGACGGAAGATGACAAGAGAAACTGCTGCTTGGTGGAGATTCAGGAGACAGAGGCAAAGTACTATAAGACACTGGAGGACATTGAGAAGGTGAGTGGATGAGCTTAGTGAAGAGACTGGTATTGATGACTTGGAACTGGGTCAAGGTCTAGCTTGGGTTTTCTGAAGAGAGAGAGGTAGCTCAATATAGACACAGAGAGAGGACAAAAGATGAGGACTGAGCCCTATGTGATAAGTGTACATAGTTGGCCTGTGCAATTATTCTGTTTCTTTAAAGTCAACATGAAATCAAAATGGGACATATTTACTTCACGTTTCTGCATGATTCATCAGTGCATGTTATCTGGATTTCCACAGGTCCTTAAAATGTAACATACCATTACTTAAAGGAGGGGATTCCCTGTTAAAACGAGCCCACACACAACATATGCGGATGCATTGATCATAAGATAATCCAAACAAAGTGCAATGTGCACACAGCACATAATGTGCTATCTGGCTAAAAATCTTTTGCTTTCCTGGATCAGTGTCTCATATTCTCACATTCATGTTTGCTCCAGTCAGTTCCTGCCATAAATCTGTCACGTTATGGAATGAAAAACTGCAATTTCATGTTGATTTTAACAGATGATGCAAGAGTGTAAGAAGTAAAAAAATTTTTTAATAAAAATTCATTGTGATGGTAAATGTGTGTGCCCTCCCTTTGCCCTCTGAACTCATAGGTCATTCACAGGTCAGAAATGACATGCATTAGCTACAAAGTGTGAAAACATGTCTGTTCAGTATATCAATAATGTTGGCATGAGACTCAATTGAGCCCTTGGGGTATAACATGCATGCACGCTTGTTTGTACAAATCGTACAAGCTTGAATGTGTGATGTTTTACCCTGTCCTGTTTCCAAATGCGCTCTCACGCGGAATTTGAATCATGACACAAAATAAGCCAAAAAACATTTATTAGACGTGATTAATCCCAGTCTTAACAAAACAGTGAGGGGTCACGCAGGTTTTCTATTCCAGACAGAAGCTTTGATTAATGATGATTGCTTGATTCATTCTCTCTAATTAAGTCAAACATGCCAATATTGCTTTTGCAATCTAAGCTACTTTTTGCTTTGCAGTTGAAACAAATTAATAGATGCATTTGCCAGGATTTCTCATGGTTTTCCAGGGCTTGCTGTTTATATATATGTAGACTTTTGTTTGTAAAAGACAATTACATGACCACAACAAGGTGCAGTGCAGCGTGTGTTTGATTGTTAAGCTTGAAGGGGATAACCATGTGAGATTTTTTTAAGCATTGGCTTTGAATGAATGTGAATTATGTGTGCCATTTGTGGAACACAATGCTGGATTTTTGTTTCTGCCATATGTGCTGTTTGCAAAAATTATGATGTTGCCATTTATAGGACTTTAATCTGTTTTACCATAATAGAATTATATGATCCCCCTGAAGCAAGTATTAACACCACAGGAGATGGAGACCATATTTTTGAATTTAGAGGTAAGTGAACATTCACTCTACATTATGTTAAAAAAATATTATTTTACCTGTTTTCAAAAGGATATGTTTAAAAAACAAGGGCTGTCAATAGATTAAAATAATCACAATATTATGTCACAATATTTTTGTAGAAAATCTTCTCTTTCTTTTACAAGACAGCAAAATATGTAACAAAGACTGCCGCAACCGTCCTCTGGCAGTCGTCTTACTAATATTAGTACTGTACTGTACAGGTCATCATGAGCTTCGTTCATGAGTCTCTCTCGTTAACATGCGCTCATTTAAAGACGCTGTTTACAGAAATATAGGATTCCCTTAAAGAGACAGTACCGGTTTTTAAAATGTGTTCAACAAAACAATGTAAATACCAAATTATGCAATTAAAAATATAATATATGCAAAATATAATATAATATATGAAATATAATATTAAATTTATTGATTAAATACATTGATTTGTTCATTTTTAAAAAGCTATAATGTGACTAAATGATGAAAA
Source organism: Xyrauchen texanus (assembly GCF_025860055.1). Taxonomy (NCBI): domain Eukaryota; kingdom Metazoa; phylum Chordata; class Actinopteri; order Cypriniformes; family Catostomidae; genus Xyrauchen; species Xyrauchen texanus. The sequence continues at coordinate 14,730,204 of NC_068309.1, forward strand.
ACTACTAAAATATAATTAGTAAAATGTATATTTTCATATTGTACCTAGTTAGTATGGAGCCAAATCAATCTCATTAATAATTCACGCACAAAAAACGATTCACACATGCGTAGACAATTTCACATGCGTGAAACCTAATTCACGTACACAAAAAAAAAATTCACGTGCGTGAAAAAAAAATATATTCACAAAAAGCTATTCACATGCGCAAAATAATAGTATGCATACGTAAAATACATTTTACAAACGTAAAACATACTTCATAGATATACAACTAGTCGCAAAAAGTTTCGAATGTTTAAAATGTACGAGTGTATCCATGAATCTGAATGTGCAAATCGTCATTCACGTGTGAATCCCCTCGGATTTGTGTGTGTGTGTTTTTGAGACTTTCCTGGCAGAGATCTCTTCCCACGTGGGTCTGTCGTACTCTTTAGCCAATCAGATGTGAGTTTAACCAATCATATCATAAGCCACTGATTCTGCGCACCTTTTGCGCAATATGGATTAATTAGAACGGAAATGAAGGCTGTTTTTTATTTTATTAAGATTCAAACAAACAAAGTCAATGTACAGTCAAAACTACAATAATACATATATAAAGAGAAAAACAATAGTCTTTATATATATTTGAATTTCTTTTTCAAGAACCAATATCAAAGGTTGGGATTTAGTGTACTTACATTTATGTATATGAAATTTAGCAAAAATTAAAATTTAATTTATAATATAGTAGGCCTATTCTTTCCTTTTATTTGAGGGGATATTAGTTAAACCAAATATAACATTATCTAAACATAATTAAAAAGTGGGTTCAATGTTATCAATTATAAATCTGGTCAAATCTTTCAAAAATGTCCTTACATGAGCACAATGCCAAAATAGATGAAACAAAGTCTCAGGCAATGTATTGCACAAAGAACAGTTCAAATCAATATCCTTTTTAAATTTAACAAGAAAAATATTAACTGGGTAGTATCGGTGTAAGATTTTGAAAGTTATTTCCTTAACTTTATTTCCTAATAAATATTTGTTTGGTAAAGCACAAATTGCCTTCCATAATAAACCTTCCACCAGTCTATTCCAATAAACAGTATGACATAGTGACAATGTCTTTTTGTAGTAAGGAACGAATAGTTTTATTAATATTTAAAACTCCAGCGGTAGGAAATGAAGCTTTTACATCAGTAATCCAGCATGGCGAACGAAGAACGGGAAGCACGGGTAAGTGAAGTAAAATGTTTTTGGACAATAATGTGACTGAAAACATAATAAGGACAGTATTGATACTTTTATTGAATAAATAAATTAGGCAATTAACTAATACTGAGAAAAAAATCTGAATATGTATGTGTGACTCTAATAATAAAAACAACAACAACAATAATAATAATAATAATAGCAGCACAAAAAAAAATTACTTCCCGTTCTTCGTTCGCCTCGCTGGACTACTGTTGTAAAGGCTTCATTTCCGTTCTAATTAATCCATATTGCACAAAAGGTGCGCAGAATCAGTGGCTTATGATATGATTGGTTAAGCTCGCATCTGATTGGCTAAAGAGTACGACAGACCCACGTGGGAAGAGATCTCTGCCAGGAAAGTCTCAAAAACACACACACACAAATCCGAGGGGATTCACACGTGAATTAGGTTTCACGCATGTGAAATTGTCTACGCATGTGTGAATCGTTTTTTGTGCGTGAATTATTAATGAGATTGATTTAGCTCCATAGTTAGAAAGTATCCTGTAAAATAACAGAATTAGCTGGGAGCTAATTTATTCCATATGTAAGTAAAAGGGACATTATAACTGACATATACCCATATGAATTGATATTGAATCGGAATCTAATCGAATTGATTTCTGGATGGAAATCTGTAGATACCAGCCCTATTCATTAGCTTAAATATAGCTTTACAAAGAGGGGGCGCTGTTGCGCAATAGCAATGTAGGCGAGCTTTGTGCAATCTCTATGAGGTGACTTTCTAATTCCGATAAAAAACACATCATTTCAATCTCTGAATCTCAAGCACTATTTTTGTGAACATATACCATTGCACAGACTGATGATTCTGAGAGCAAATTGTGAAGTCTCCGAGCAATATACCGTCGGCTAACAAAACTACTCGTGATGCTAATGCTAGCTCACCTGCTGCTGAAATGGAGATGGAGCATAGTTGTTCAAGAGAGGAAGATAAGTTGACTGCTGGTATATTAACCAAGGCTTTAGACTCCCTGAGGAACGACATCTGTACAAAGATAGAGATGGCTGTCGGTTGATTACAGTCAGATATTGCTGCCGTAAGAGAAGTGTGTACATTGGCGGTAGCCACCATACAGAAATCTATGGATGACGGCCGTTTATAGGAGACAGAGAAATCTGCGACTGCTACAAGTGACTCGGTGTCTGCCTTAGAATTCGTTGTGTCCAAGGGTGTTTTCAGACCTGTAGACCATTGGCTTTGTTCCAAAGCAGGGACTAAATTGTTACAATGTTGCATTTTCTTCTTGGTTTGGGTTGCTTTCACAAGGCAACATTTCAAAACGGGCAAAAACTGTCAATAAAAGTCACATGTGAGCAAGCTGTCCCCTTATTGGTCACTATGTTTGTTCGGTCAGGATTAACCTCATCCATTTATATAACATGATATGCCTGTAAACATTTTTGTCAATTACTACAAATTTTAGAGAATTATCGAGCGTTGCCAGTTAGAGGTTGTGCTCCAAATATAAATGATCATTACTCAGATGGATATGAGTTGTAAAGTTTACATCATGGTTATTTTTATTCATCATTCTTTGCTTTTGCATTATTTCTCCATTGAAACGTGCCTGTGCTCACAGATCTCTCTCTCTCTCTCTCTCTCTCTCTCTCTCGCACGTACATACGCGCACACACACAAGCAGCAGAGTAAAGCCATGTAAAAAGGTTTATTTGTCAAAAAGCTGCTAACGCCATCCCACCCGTATTCTGCCACTATCCAAAAGAGAGAAAGGATCTTACTAAAATTACCTCAGGAATTATAAATATCTCCTATTTTAAACATGCCATTATATCTAACATAGTTGCCAAAAGGCTATATCCATGTTTTGATGATGAAGTGCTGATCTTACAGATGTAGATCAACAGATAGGGATATTATTGGTCCGTTGGGTTGGTTTGCATTCTCACCACAAGTGAACCGCTCCAGAGTTCGTTTGCAATCGATCCGAGACCACCTCCTTCAGGCAGTCTCGGACTGATTGTTTTGTTGCGGATCCGAGTGTGATTGCCATGTTCATATATGCCTAAACTAACAACAAATGCTCCTAAGCTACAATCTTATGTCAGAGGTCTACAGTGTAAGTGTGAAGACCTTGAGAGTAGATCTAGGAGAAAAAAACATACGACTGGTAGGCATACCGGAGGTTCAGTAAAGCACGTCTCTGACCGCATAAGTTTCCAATCTCCTACAGGAGGTGCTTAGTTTGGAGGAGATGCCTTTACTGTACAGAGCTCGCACAAAACCGAAGCCTAATCAGCCTCCGAGGCCTTTTGTTATAAGGGTCCATTATTTTCACGCCCACAAACTCATTGTTCTTACGGTTTGATTCAGCTATAATCTTTGGTCTCTGTTTATTAAAGGGATAATTATGTCAACTTCTGCCATTTTATTGTTGATTGATTGTATGAACTTCTATTCGGGTTATCTGTTGCTTTCGTTTGTTCAGTCTGGCAATGTCATGACTTGTCTCCGATAGAAGATTACACACTGCAAAATTTACTATGATTTTATCTTTACATGATTAAGTTAGTTAGTAGAGGTCGACCGATTAATCGGCCGATTTTTTTGCATTTTTTACATAATCGGCATCGGCCAATATCCAAGTATATCAAGCCGATTATTAGGCAGGCGCATCTGTGGGCAGCCTAGTGTTGTTGTGGAACACGTGTTCGACGCATGCTGCCCCTAGAGTCATTTTCCAGCAGAGTGAGCAGACCTCATCCAGTGCCTAAGGAAGGAGCTAAGTTCCTTGGAGAAAACAGTAAGGATTAAATTTGTATAACTTCTTTATATTTAATTAAAAACTTTTGATATGTTACTGCCAACTTCAAGAAAAAACACGACATGACGTTCGGCTACTTTGGATATTGATAGCGTAGTTGAAGTTGCATTATCACAGCAGAAGGGTTGCTATCATGTCACAATAAGTAAGCAAGAATTTTGCAATTACAGACAGTGAATCTGAGACTTTTATTTGTTCTGTTTGTGTGTCTTATATTTGAGAGGGTTGTCACTCAATGCAGATAAATAAGTAATAAAAAATATTCCAGCGTACTATAGGCTATTGAAGGACTGGCTTTGGTAAGCTCGGATGTTACCGGTTCTGCTGTCGGTACTGGAGAAATTAAGAAAATACATTTATTATTGCTATAAAGAGAAAGTTATTTTATCTCGCCAGCCATTTCTATGTATAATAATATGAAACCATTTGTCTGTGATGCAATTTAGCTATTCGCAGTCAGAGAGAGAGAGAGAGATCTCGCTGACGTGGTGCCGCAGCGAGCACAACATGAGCCCTGCATAATGAGTGACGACGGAGGAGAAACTAAACATTCAAACATAGCCTGGTTTAGATCTGTGATATTAGTCTGATTTTATTTTCGATTTCGCCTTCCAAAGATTATAAAAAGAATATTTATACATAAGCCGCATTCTGTCTAGCACAACTTCCTTCCCTTCACAGCGGTGCACTGAAGGGAAGGAATTTCTCCCTAAAACTCAAACTTAACGTCAGAATCAGCATGATCGGTGATTGTTGTAAAATGCTACTGTTGCTAAATTGCGGGACGCGTTTAATAATAAAAAGAGCGCAAGAGATACCGTTCCCAAGGCGGCGCGCGCTCCGAAACAGACCACAACGAGACAAGCAAACTATAGGCTACTTTGGGTTTCATTTTCGCGTCTAAACGATCAAATATACACAAAAATATGTCAAAACGACCGGCTTGGAGATTCACTTAAACACAGTTTATGTCTTAAATGGATGTAGTTATGGAAATAGTTGGGAGAAAATATGCTGCATCAGGAGCCTATTAGATCTGAACTCGGTCTTAAAGGGGAAGCTGTCTATTAAACATGCTGACGATTGAGCCATTACTGCGAATCAAACAACAAAAGGCAAAGAGAAAATCACTTACAGCTCTTGAATGAATAACTTCTGCATTAATAAGCATTAATCTATCTATGACAAACTATGCAGTGTTATTTTACAATTGATTGCTTTGTTTATTTAATATATTTGTTATACATTATTTATACAATATGTTTTTACATTATACATTTTTAATTTAAGTGTACAAGTGCAGATTGGTCAAGTGTTCAATACATGTATTTGTTGAGAAATTTTGTCTATTTTAAGTAATTATTTGTGTTACATTTTATCTTTCAAATAAAAGGTTCAAATAAGAGGTTAAAAACAAGCACATATCGGCCAAATATCGGCCAAAATAGATCGGCAGCATTAATCGGCCATCGGCCATCCCGGATTTCAAAAGATCGACATCGGCCTGAAAAAAACAATATTGGTCGATCTCTATTAGTTAGTCTAATTTTAATTTAGATCTAGGTGTTCATTGGGGAATATAGGTACACCAAGTTCGTGGAGGTGTAGGGAGGGGTGTTGTTTTGTATTATTTTATGTATTTATTTGTTTTATGTTTTTGCATTAATTTGTTGGTTTTCTTTAATACAAAGCAGTGCTGTGCTATGTCTAATGCGACTGATCTCTAAGTTAATTTCACATTTTGACATGAATGGATTTGGTTAATAGTGGTTAATAATTATTCACTTTTGTGGCAGCAGCAAGTTTGTCACATTCGCAAGCTAAATTGTCAGAGGATTTGTCAAGTTTACAAAACTCAACAAATTCTTTCTCATCTAGCCTGGGTGCACAAATTGTGTTTATTCATGAAACGCATTTGAACGTGTTGGGCCACGCTAAAATATGTAGAAGTTGGGTTTCTCAGTCTTACCACTCGTTATTTAACAGTAAATCGTGAGACGTTGCTATTCTCATCCATCGCTCCATTCCGTTTATTTCTTCCAACGTCATAGCAGATCGCAATTGCCGCAACGTCATTGTAACGGAGACACTTTTTGAAACGCCGCTGATCTTCGCTACTGTATACGCTCCCAACCATGACGATGAGCAATTCTTTGTCAAGTTTTTTCTTCTTAACCTAACATTGACTTGCATTGCCTGATTATACCTGGAGATTTGAATTTCTGTCTCAAAAAACTAGACACTTCTTCTAATAAACCGTTTTGCAAATTCCAGATTCCAGGTAATAAATATGTTTCTCAGTGACTATGATGACATCTAAATCCAAATGTTCTTGGATATTTATGTTTTTCTTCCATCCATCTCACATTTTCCCATATAGATTATTTTCTTGTTGACAATACATTTGACTACAGAATATTAAAAGTTGTAATTATCATGCCAGAATCATTTAAGACCACTTGTAATGGTTATGAAGTTTCGTAACAAGCCCACCTACTGGGTACCTTGGAGATTAAATATACACCTACTATCTGATGCCAGTTTTATTAAATTTATATCCAAGCAAATACATTTTTTGTTGAGTCTAATGTGGCTGCTGAAATAATCCATAGAACATTATGGGTAAACATTTAAGGCCTATATAAGAGGGCAGTTAAGATCCTATGAGTCATTTGAAAAGAAACAACAGTCATCAATTCTTACTAGTCTCACAAACAGCATTTTACAATTAGAGAATGAATACATAACTTCTCCATCCCCTGATCTATATAAACAGAAACTCCTCCTAAAGACAGAATTTGATAATCTTTCTACAGCTAATGCAGAAGAAATGCTTAGAAAGTCTAGGCATACATACACTGGTGCCAAAAGTTTGGAATAATGTACAGATTTTGCTGTTTCGGAAGGAAATTGGTACTTACACTGCCATTCAGCTGATAACAAAGTATAGTCAGTACTTTACTGGTGTTAAAAACAGCACCATCACTATTTGAAAAAAGTAATTTTTTATCAAATCTACACAAACCCCATTTCCAACAGGTATCACTCCAACACCTTATCCTTCAGTAATCATGCTAAATTGCCAATTTAATACTAGAAAATCACTTGCCATTATATCAAACATAGTTGAAAGCTATTTGGTTCGTTAAATGAAGCTTAACATTGTCTTTGTGTTTGTTTTTGTGTTGCCACAGTATGCAATAGACTAGCATGTCTTAAGGTCAATTTTAGGTCAAAAATGGCAAAAAGAAACAGCTTTCTCTAGAAGCTCATCAGTCAATCATTGTTTGAGGAATGAAGGCTATACAATGCTTGAAATAAAACTGAAGATTTCATACAAGTGTACACTTCAGTCTTCAAAGACAAAGGACAACTGGCTCTAACAAGGACAGAAAGAGATGTGGAAGGCCAGATACACAAATAAACAAGAGGATAAGTACATCAGAGTCTCTAGTTTGAGAAATAGATGTCTCAAATGTCCTCAGCTGACAGCTTCATTGAATTCTACCCGCTCAACACCAGTTTCATGTACAACAGTAAAGAGAAGACTCAGGGGTGAAGGCCTTATGGGAAGAATTGCAAAGAAAAAGCCACTTTTGAAACCAAAAAAACAAAAAGAAAAGGTTAGAGTGGGCAAAAAAACACAGACATGAGACAACAGATAATTGGAAAAGAGTGTTATTGATCTTGACCCCATTGAGCTTTTGTGGGATCAGTTAGACTGTAAGGTGCATGAGAAGTGTCCGACAAGACATCTATGCAAGTGCTACAGGAAGCGTGGGGTGAAATATCACCCGAGTATTTAGACAAACTGACAGCTGGAATGCCAAGGATCTGCAAAGCTGTCATTGCTACACGTGAAGGATTTGTTTGATGAGAGCTCTTTGAAGTCGTTTAAGTTTTCTTTTTTTCCCCAAATTGTAATAGTAATTTTTCACGTTATTAATGTCCTGACTATACATTGTGATCAGTTGAATGCCACTTTGGTCAATAAAAGTACCAATTTATTTCCATAAGTGCAAAATCTGTACATTATTCCAAACTTTTGGCCACCAGTGCGTTATGAATATGGTGATAAACCAAATAGATTGTTGGCACATCAGCTAATGCAGTCCGCTGCTTCACAAGTAATTTCAGAAATTAACACAAGTAGTGGCGTTACTCGTGACCCCCAGGAAATAAAGTTTTCCAAAACTTCTATACATTTCTTAACACTTAACAGTTGTTTTTTTTTAATCTTCCTATACCAAAATTAGCCACAGATCTAATTTTCGACAGCCCAATATTTCTAAAGGAGGTGAAGTAGACAATTACAGCATGCTTAGTGGCAAATGTTTTTCATATACTAGACCAATTTCATAATCTATCTAGCTACAAATTAAATCTACACAAAAGAGAAATACTTCTTATAAATGAGGCTGCCTGTCAGTACTCATTCACGTCTCTTCCCTTTAAAGCAACAAATACATTTATATACCTTGGTGTTTGTGTTGCAGATACATTTTCTAAGATTTTCTCTGCTTATTTTCTCCCTCTTATGAATCAGACAGAGTTTAATCTCAAATGCTGGATGTCTTCACCACTCTCCGTAGCTGGCTGCATTAATTCGATATGAAAGAATATTATCCTTAAATGTATTTGTTTCAATGCATCCTAATATTCATCCCAAATATTTTGTTCACAGGCTTGATGCCATAATTTGCTCCTTTGTCTGGAATTGTAAAACATCCCAAATAGCAAGTATTCTACAATATCCAAAAATGTCTTGGAAGCATGGCAGCTCCAGATTTTTTAGCATCTTACTTGGCATACAACATACTTTCCATTTTTCACTGACTGTAGAATGACCCAAGCACTGACGTACCATCATGGTATATTCTTGAAACCCTGTCATGCCTTCCCTCTTCTTTGCCATCCTTAGTTTACGCCTCGATTTCTGTGTCCTCAGCAGGTTTTTACCGAAAATAAAATAAAAAATTCAACCATTAAGATCTCAATGTCATTTCGGATGGATGTCTTTCTCTGTAAAATCACCCATTCACTCAAATCAGGCTTTTATGCCTTCGTTGCTAAATAAGACATTCATGGCTTAACAGGCATTGGATCTTTCTGTGATTTATACTCAGATGGTGTTTTTTCATCATTGGAACAACTTTGTCGGAAATGTAATCTCTTCAGAATTAATTTCTTACGCTATTTACAGGTTAGAGATTTACTTAATAAAATGTTGCCTATTTCCTGCCCTACCGCTATGCAATTCAGGAGAGGCTCTCATAGAACATCCTCTGTCCTTTATGGGTTTGATTTCCATATTGTATTGCAAAATTTCAGGAGAGCGTCACTATAAGGCAGATTGGGAATCAGATCTGGGTGAGGTTATCATGAAAGATTTGTGGCATTCTATCTTGAAAAGAGTCATACCACCTCAATTTGTGCTAGACATTGGCTTTATACAGTGCAATTGGACAAATCAGAAAATGTCAGAATATTTCTCAGATGTTAGTCCTACCTGAGATTGTTGCAATGAATCTCTTGCTACATCTGCCCATATGTTTTGGGCATGCAGTGAACTTAAGGAATTCTAGTCTCTTATCTTTAAAACAATCTCTGATTGCATGCATAAAACCATTAATCAGTGCCCATTTCTAGCTATTTTTGGTGCTCCTTTAGACCATCTCACACACTCAAGAGCAGAAGTTGACTGTATGGCCTTTCTTTCCTTGCCAGACGCATAATTCTACTTAAATGGAAAGACATGCGACCACCCACCTTTACACATTGGATTAAAGACATCCTCTGTTTTCTTAAATTGGAAAAAGTACTCATTAAGGGGTTCCATAAAGAACTTTTATTAATTATGGGATGCCTTCCTTAAGCATATTAAAGAAAAATCCAGCTGCCTGCTGCTGGATTAGTCATACGTATACCAATGCTTATTTTATTATTATTACTATTTTTATATATTTATTTATTTAAGTATTTATTTATTTTGCTCCTGTTATTCCATAGTTGTCATAATGTTCTGTATTTTTTATTATCCTATGTTATCTGAAAATACTAATAAAATATAATAATAATAAAAATGAAATAAATATATATATATATGATATATATAAATATATATATATATATATATATATATATATATATATATATATATATATATATATATATATATATATATATATCACTTGCTGCATGAATGCAGCAAGTGATGTTGAAGATGTTGTCTGCAACCACTAATCTAGAATATTTTTTTTTACGTTTCACTTATCGTTAAGGTGTGGATTTGTCTTTGGGAAATAGACCAGCAATTCTCTATGCAAGAGCGAAAACCTTTACCAATCAAATGCTCAATTGCATTATAGAGGCATGAAAGCAGAATGCTCTGCCTGCAAATTAGGACACACTGATCTGCAAGATCATACATGTTTATTGGTTTTGATGCAGGGATTTTTTGTGTTCGCCAGGATTCAAGGAAATATGCTGTGCCAATATACAGTATTATTAAGCTTTCATATTCAGTTGAGGGTGCCCTAATGTTCGCAACACATGCTCTGATCCCAACATTAAGAAAGAGTGGCTGATGTTTATTATGGATCACGTCGGTAAGAACGTGTATTTTTGCTCACTTCATTTTTCCGATGATTCTTTCACAAACAAGACACTGTTCAAAGCAGGCTTTGCAGAGAGACATGTTGTAACAAGTGTGAGTATCCATGTTAATTGATTTGCTTCTTATGTTACAGACTGTTAGATGTGTACTGAGTATTTGATTTGATCCTAGTGATTTTAGACACTCGTGTATTGTTTTTAATGCTCAGGGATCTCTAAGTAGCATATATTTTCTTGTTCTGTTGGCATGATGGCACAATTGCCACAGACGCACCTAAAGAGTTTTGATATCAGTTAGACATTCTCATTGCAAGACTGTGTCCCATGTTATCTTTCTCTGTGGCTGAAAAACTAATAAATACTTTTGTATTTTCTGTTATGCTTTACTTTTTGGAGTTTCTAAATCAACTTTAAATGAATTGCAGTATGTACAAAATTCTGCTGCAAGAATCTTGACAGGGACCAGGACAAGTGATCACATCACTCCTGTCTTGGAGTCCTTGCACTGGCTTCCTGTCAGGTTTCGTGTAGACTTTAAAATTCTCATGATTACCTAAAATGCTTTGCATGGTTTTGCCCCTCAATACTTGTCTGAACTTTTAACCCCTTACACTCCAATGCGTGATCGCCGCTCCTCCGAATCTGTTCTAATCGTCTACATTCTATGGGTGACAGGGCGTTCTCTTCTTTTGCTCCAAAACTGTGGAATTCTCTTCCCTCTGAGGTTAGACATGCTGAATCTTTTAGTATTTTTAAATCTTCTCTTAAAACTCACTTTTTTAGGATTTCTTTTCTATGATTATTATGTGATTTATTGTTGTATTATTTTAAAAAAAATTCTAATTGCATGTTTTCTTGTATTAATGTATTTCCATTTTTCTCTTGTAAAGCACTTTGAGATGCAACTTTTAAAGACGCTATATAAAATAATGTTGTATTATTATTTTATTATGATTATATGACGAACGACAGTGTGACAAACACCGGTGAATGTATCCTGTATACGTTTACATGTTGCATGGTAGGTGTATGCTTTCACAGTTATAAATGTGATAGCACCATGTATTTACACTTTATTAGGTACTGTCATGCGTTACTCAGCATTCGTAAAACACAGAAATGTTTCACCATTGGAAAATGCCACAACTATGTAACAAGATACACTCTGTTGTGTTGCATCTTGGTTTAAACAACAGTAAAAGTAATACCTATTACACATATAGACAAGTAAATTACAGTGGTTACTTGCCACGCTGTCACAGACTGCAGTATCTGTGGTGTTTGTGGGGGGGGTCATTTTCTTCAAATTCGTTATCAGAATCTGGCTCAAATATGTATTCCTCCAGTTGTCATTATTTTAACCATACAAAGATTTCAAAACAACCCCACATGTGCGTAATGGCAGGGGCATTTACACTTATCTACATGCACTTATCTAAAAACAGAGTGTTTGAATCAGAGGCACAAAAACTGGATAGAAAATTACCAATTATTCCTTAATTATGACTACTTTTAATGAAAAAATCACACTAACATTATATGTGGACCTCAGTGAACAATTATAAAATAAAATACAATTCCAACTCATGACCTTTAAGGCCTACCTTCAAACTCAGTGCCTCTTTCCTTGAAATCATGGGGAAATCAAAAGAAGTCAACCAAGACCTCAGAAAAATAATTGTGGACCTCACAAGTCTGGTTCATCAGCACAAACAATAGTATGCAAGTATAAACACCATGGGACCACGCAACCATTATACTGCTCAGGAAGGAGATGCATTCTGTCTCCTAGAGATGAACATAGTTTGGTGTGAAAAGTGCAAATCAATCCCAGAAAAACAGCAAAGGATCTTGTGAAGATGCTGGAGGAAACAGATAGACAAGTATCTATATCCACAGTAAAAGGAGTCCTATATCAACATAACCTGAAAGGCTGCTCAGCAAGGAAGAACCACTGCTCCAAAACTGCCATAAAAAATCCAGACTACAGTTTGTAAGTGAACATGGGGACAAAGATCTTACTTTTTGGAGAAATATCCTCTGGTCTGATGAAACAAAAATTGAACTGTTTGGCCGTAATGACTGTTGTTATGTTTGGAGAAAAAGGGTGTGGTTTGCAAGCCGAAGAACACCCTCCCAACCGTGAAGCAAAATAGATGAGGAAGGAAAAGTATGTGGATATATTGAAGCAATATCTCAAGACATCAGCCAGGAAGTTAAAACTCAGTCACAGATGGGTCTTCCAAATGGACAGTGACCTCAAGCATATCTCCAAAATTGTGGCAAAATGGTTTACGGACAACAAAGTCAAGGTACTGGAGTGGTATCATCAAAAAGCCCTGACCTCAATCTGATAATTTGTGGACAGAACTGAAAAATGTGTGTGAGCAAGGAGGCCTACTAACCCGACTCAGTAATACCAGTTCTGTCAGGAGGAATGGGCCAAAATTCCAGCAACTTATTGTGAGAAATTTGTAGACGGCTACCCAAAACATCTGACCAAAGTTAAACAATTTAAAGGAAATGCTACCAAATACTAACAAAGTGTATATACGTTATCTGACTTACTGGGATTGTGATGAAAGAAATAAAAGCTGAAATAAATAATTCTCTCTACTATTATTCTGACATTTCACATTCTTAAAGTAGTGATCATGACTGACACAAGACAGCGACTGTCAGGATTAAATGTTAGGATTAAATGTCAGTAATGTGAAAAATTTAGTTAAAATGTATTTGGCAAAGCTGTATGCAAACCTCTGACTTCAACTGTATGTGTGTGTATATATGTATACATATACATACATATGACTTTAAATGACTGCAAATGACGTTAGGTCACATTTTGGGGGGTTCCTACTGATTTATAATTAAATTGTGTTGTTAAGAAGGCCCTTCTCCATCATTTACTAATGAATTAAAAGCCCAGTTATATGATTGTGCATCTGCACTGAACAAACTCTTCTAACTGCACTCATTCTGAACAGCATTTATATATCACACAGAACAGAATGAAGCTTTTGAAATGTCAAATTAGTGATTAACTGCATTAATTTAATGGCGTTAAGCATATTTAATTGATCTCATAAATTAACACGTCAACTTTGGTAACCCTAGCATAAACATATGGAAAAAGCTTATTCCTTACAGTCAATGCATAATTTTAAAGAGCAAATTAATGTTACATAGGTCTTAATGGTGCTTGGGTGGATGTTGATGATTCTTCATTTCCACAGGACATCATCAAGGTCCACCTTGCACTGCTGAGGGCCATTGACTTGACCATGGTGAGCGGGGGAAATGGCCTGGGAAAGATCTTTCTGGACTTCAAGGAGAGGTCAGTACCTCTACGGAGTGTGTCAGATAGTCTGTTTGTCACTTTCAGTTTTGTTATAACATCTTACAGTTTTGTCAACTCTTTAAGCCACCGTTGAGTTGAGCTGACCTCAAGTGAGGGAGGCAAAGTCTTGTGCTGTTGTCCACCCTGAAAAATACATCACACCAGAAGGCCTGTCCAGAGCAGCTCAGCTATTTTAAAATAAATACTTGTCAAAGCTAACAAACCCAGAAGGCTTATGAAGAAAATAAACCTCTCTGTGAGAGTCTGTTGTTTGAAGGCCAAATGCTTCCTGTTTTGAGTGCTCTTTTTGTCTCCTGTAGCTCCTGTATCAAAAATCCATAACCAGATAATTGAGAATAAAGATAGATGTTTTATCTGGATGACAGATACCCAAAGCCTCTTATCAACTCATAAAACCATTTAATCTATATCTACCAAAGATTGAAATTAGACCAGCTGCTTTACAGGCCCTTTCTTTGTCCTTCTGTTATCCCTCTAAAAGCAACAAGACCTAAAAAGAATCATAAAGCATCATAAAAGTATCCATATATCACTATATTCCTAGCCATCTGAGGTTATTTTATAGCTTTGTGTGAGGAACTGACCGATTTTCGCTGATACACTTGTCCACGCATTTAGCAAGATTATCAGTGAATAATGACTTAAATTTCATCTGCTCCTTTCACAAAACTATTTTATGACTTCAGAATGCTTGGGATTTAGCACTCAAGTCATATGAACTACTTTTATTATGCTTTTCTGTCCTTTTTGTAGCTTGGAATTATAAGTCACCATTCACTTTCATTGTATGGGGAAAAAGCTGTTCAACATTTTGCATAACATATGTGTTTCATGGAAAATAAAAAAGTAATATATATATATATAAGAAACATAATAAAATAATACAGGATTGGAACAACATCAGTGTAAGTATGAGGACCCTTTTTTTAATTTTGAATGAACTATTCCTTGAATATTCTGTTACAAACACCACAGACAATATTAAAATACAAATAAGCAGCACATGTTCTCTCTGAAGTTTTTAATGTGTGCAGCTGTACCTGGAGTGCCCCAGGTCATTGTCTGGGACCACTGCTGATTCAGCTCATTAATGTGCCGGTTCTCCACAGTTCCCTTGGTTTGAGAAACACTGAGGCTTGACTAAGTGACACATCCTATATCAGTCAGCTTATTCTAGTCATGCTACATTACATTAGACTTTGCATTATCAGGCATTACTGAAACTCTCCATGTCTGTATTTTGAAAAGTATTCTACTTTTGCTATGCTCAGCACAATTGTTGTTTTTTCCCTTCTGGGACATACTTAATAAAACCAAATAGGTGTAGCAAAAATGTATGACCCCATTGCAATTAGAGTGTGTTTCCTCAGAGATGAGAACTTTGGTCTAGTGTTCTGGTTTATTAAACAGCCAGATGACCTTGCAGTAAGGAAGTAACATTGCAGCAATTTTTGGATCGTGATTTTAGGGGCGCAACCCTATGCCTAAAAAAAAATAATTGAAAAATGGTTTTAGATATGCTTAAGATTTCAACTGTCTGTCAATTTGAGTTTGATGTTAGTGTGAATCTTTGGTATAAAGTGGGCGTTTTAATTTCATCCCGTGCACAGAGCAGGGTTTTAATGAAGGGATAAAACATCATAAATAGGATTAGCTCAAAATGAGGAAATCGACTGAAATAATCACACCTGGCAGCTGGCTGCCTAGTTTAGCATCATGTGCCATACTTGTGCAAACTTTTTAAAAAAACAAATAAGTAGTCCTATTTGAGCAAGGATTTGGAAGGAAAGTTTTAAAGGAGTAGTTCACCCAAAAATGTAAAGCAATGTGAGAGTATATGATGACTGTATTTTCATTCTTGATTGAACTTTCCCTTTAAGATTATAAAGTAAGTGTGGCAGGGCAGAGGGTAGGGCCAGGTCGTGATCATACACGGCCCCCCTCCGCCCTGCCACAGTAAGCTTTGTTTCTAATTTGTCTTTGTAAATGCTTCTAACCATGTTTTTTCTAATGCACATTAAAGACTCCTCTTACTCTTTATCTTCTTCACTGCAGAAGACATCTAATTTAACCTCCACTTGAGTGCTTCCATAGGTATCTTATCTCTCGGGTGGGTAAATGACTTCTCTCGATGAGAATTGCCAAATAGGCACTGATGAGAGGAGCTGAGACTTTGTTTTGCATCAGATTCATTGAATACTGCAGCTGCAGAGGGCTGGGGCATTTGCCATGCTCAAAGGGAGGTTTAATCTCCACATTACTGTTGTGTAGGTAATAATAATGACAGTGTCGGTTTCACTAATGACTGCATGCTCTGTCGACAGCTTCTCTCTAAATGTTCTGTAAAGTCCAAACATTGGACCTATTAAAGGAATAGTTCATCCAAAAAATTAAACTTCTGCCATCATTTACTTTGCCCTCATATTGCTTCATAAACCAGTATGACTTTTTATCCTCTGTGGAACACAAATGGATATCTTGGACAGAATGACAGTCTCAGTAGAGTTCATACAATGAAAGTGAATGGTGACTGAGGCTGTCATCAAGCCTAACATCACTGTAACAGGTAAAGGACAGGGAAGGTGGAGGCGGGAACCGGCTGAAGAGTAAACGTAAGGTTTAATGTAAAACTCTTAAAACAACATAAAACATTAGACAAACAGGCACACACAACGCGGACGCGTGCGTCTCTCAATCGAACAGGCGTCCCCGGCTGCCACTTATCTCGCGCTATCGCTGACCAGCTGATTCAGCGCCGGCCGTGCTCATTCACGGCCTGGCCATGCCCTCCTCCTTGTCTCAATCAACTTTTTTGCTCCACGAAAGAAAATCATACAGGTTTGGAACAACATGATAGTGAGTAAACAATGACAATTTTTTTTTGCTGTTTAACTATCCTTTCAACTGCTACAAATACACGATAGGCTGAAATCTGTAACTGTGTTTATATGCTATTTAGAAGGATCTAATTAGTTTAAGTTGGTTACAGAGATCAATGGCCTCCCAAAAAAAGAAAGGAAAATAATAAAGATAGAGGAGGCAGCCCTTTTGTTTCCATTTGTCAGTTTGCATAGGTAATTGCCCCATTACAAGGTTCTTCCCCAAGCCCAGCGGGCAGCATCACGCAGAGTCGGCATGACAGCACCGCCTCTCTCGCCTGCGCTCTTTTGTTTTGTAATTCTGAGCCTGTCATCTCGTTGAGCCAGTTTTCTGAGGGTGCTTGCACTAACATGCACTTTGGCACAACATACTGTAGCATTTTGACACACAGGGCCACACTAGCTGCTCCCTATCACTGAGATCATTCACTTTCTTTCTTTAATTTTCTTTCTTTTTGCTTCACCTGTATGCCTACCAGCATGTAGCAAAGTGTATCAGTCTAACTAAATTACTTTTTTCTTATTTGGAACACAATGATACATTTAGCAAAATGCTGTTTTGTTCCATGCAGTGATGGGGACCAGGGACAGCAGTGTTGTATGTAAAAGAGCAGCTTGGACATTCTGATAGATAATTTATTTTGAATCGATGTTTTGAAAAAGATAAGCTGCAGATAAATTAAGAGTTAAAGAAGTCAAAAAATGTGTTTGCCTCTGCGAGGTCAGTCAAAGGTCAGAAATGCCATGCACTTGCTATAAAGTGTGAAAACCTGTCAATTCAGTAAATCAATACTGTTGGCATGAGACTCAGTTAAGTTGTATGGTTCAGAGCGGCATTAGGGTGACCAGATAATGACAAAAAAAAAATTATATTAATTTTGATTTTATTTATTTATTTATTTTTCAGCACAAGAGCGAGGGTAAAATTTGTCATAATGAAATCTGACTGGTTATATTTACATTTGGTGACATTAAGCATTAAACAAGGCTGAATGCGTCACCAGTCATTGCCATTCTTCATCTGATTGGCATGTTTCTCTTCTTCATTATGGGGTGTGTGGTTCCTCTCTTTCCTCTCAACAAAAAGAGAAATGGCCAAGGGATTTGCCTGTTGTGCGCCTGCTATCTTCCACACCTCCTTCCATTGCTCCAAAAGCCCAGCCTTTAATTATTTTTGTTATCTCCTCTTGTAAGTCCCTGTGACCTTTTGCAGCACTGCATTACACAGAATGAAATAAATGAGAAGCTTTTCAGGACTGTTGATGCTGTGAAGGGCATATTGAAGAGTTTAAATACCATCTTGTTTCGTCAAAATTGTCTTTCTAAACTACTTTCTAAAACCCCAACTCAAGAGTGAGGCAAATTGCAGATTTCAGACCAGGAAAGAGGTGTTTCCAAAGTCATTAAACTCTCAATCAGTACTTTAGGAGCGGGCATACTTTGTTTATTTTTAAAGAATACTGTTTTAATTGCAAGGCCGTATGGATGTGTTCAATGCATGTTCACTATGTCTGCTTTGTGATTCTCTTTTGAGCAGTCAACACATACTGGTATGTGTGGCAACAAAAACTGGGCTTGAGATGGAGAGTCTGCATGGTCAGTGATAAAGATTGCATTTGCATAACGCGCACGGAACGTGAGACATAACAGAACACAAAAAACTAGAGTATATTTTAACCTATAGACTTTGCAATCAAGTGTTTTTTGGAGAGTTTTTCCCCAACTAATTTAAACTATAGCACTAAAATGAGTGCAGAGTTGCAGTTGAACATTATTAGTGGATTTGTATTAAGATTGAGCCTCTATTCGCTCCATGCGGGTTGCATTAAAGTGAAGGTGAGGGGTCTTCAATGCCTTGTGTCAGAGACTATTACTTCTCTCACTGGCCTGTCACTTCCACTTTGCGTTGCGTTTTCCTCGGCAGCCCTGTTCTTTCAGAGGGACAAATGCAAGCTGGAAGGAGAGCGTCTATACTAAATTGTATTTTCTGTGAAATAACATGCATGACAGCTTTGCCATAATGAGAACGCCGGTGTGGCAGGCGATAGCACCGGAAGAGAAATGAATTCAAAGAGCATGTGTTTACACAGCCATGGCAAAGGCTTTAACCCTGGGGCATATTCACACTTTAGCAACCAAGGCTTTTTTTTTTATTTCCTTCTCCATCACATCCAACGTGTTTGAATACTATTGACTGTTTTTCCATTGCAGTTGTCACCATGTTGCATGTCTACTGTAAGTTTGGTTCACTTCACAAAGTCAACAAAACGGCAACAACAAGAATTGGAACATTTCTTTTATTTCAACACCTTTCTCTTTACAACTTAAACGCCTTTGGGGAGGCAGGGGTTGAGTGTTTAGCATTCCAAGCTGGATCAGTCAACTCCAGATTTGGCTATATAAAGAGCACATTGCTTGAGGCTTCGTTTGCTGATGTGCATTGCTTCTGGTTGTTAACTCATTTCTCTTCTACTCCGATTACATTTAAACACATAATTAATGGGCCATTAAAGGGTCAGTAATAATCTCCTTTGCACACTAATGTGTGTCCTGAGTAGAACTCCGAATAAAAGAGCACATGCAACCTATCTAATCAAATCTGCTCACAGGATGTTGACGCCAGATTTCCTGTGACACAACACAATTTCTATTGCTTATAAGAATCTTTTTTCAGTGTTAATGTGATGTTAGCTAATGTAGTACCAGTTGATGCTCAGCACAAATGGAAAAAATGCTTATGCATGGTCTGAGTGCTTGTATGAAGGACATCCATAATGGAACCAAGAATGAAGCTAAATTCCACATAAATTTACAGCTTGTGTAGTTCTTCGAATATAACAGCACCTTAGCAGGCTTACCAGTCATGGGGAGGTGTGAAATGTCATGGTATGGTTGACTTTTTTTTTTTTACATGTGCAGTTGTCCTGTTTTCTTCATACTTTCTTAAACAAAGCCATCCTGTCAGACACATTAAAAGGAATAACAAATGCTGATAACCATGTAGTCATTTAGATCTCCCACTATGGGAAGCCTACTATCATGGGATGCATTCAGCTCTCATAATGTCTTTGCCCTTGTGTCCTCTCCTGTCACTGTGAGGGAGAACAGCCTTTTGGGGCATTTTTAGAGAGCTGTGTTGGAGTGATGGTGTTTTGAGTTTGTCACACATGCTAAAAAGTAAGGCATCTCTGCTATGAATATAGCTTAATACATGGTCTAGTGGTTGACTGACATTGGTTTTTCAGAAGCTGAGGCTGATATCTGGAGAACAGGGTACCCAATGGCTGAAATGGATGGATGGATGGATGGATGGATAAATTGATCTATGTTATGTTCCAACTTAAATCAGTCATTCAAGATCGGAGTATAAAGAAGAGTATAAAAAAAAGAGTTTAAAATATGCTATGGCCCTATTTAAATACTTACTCTATGTGTTTTAATGCATATAATTACATTAAAAGTATTATTGCCAATTGCAGATTGTCCTTGATTCATGTTAAGTTTCCTGTTCCATTATTTCTTCATCGTTTCAAGTGTCCTAGTGTTCATAGTGCCCTAGTGTTCATAGTGCCCTGTCTCTCCCTCACAGTCCTTTTTATGCGGTACCTGAAACATTTAATCTGGAAATTGCCTTGTAAAGAAGACCTTCATGTTCAATTATGTCTGTGACATCTGTTATTACAGCTAATTCCAGACACCCGCTCCTGCATTTTCAATATGCTTTTGAATGTGCATTTTGGCTCATACTTGAGCAGGGCTGCCATTAATCTCCATCAGTCCATTTCCTTGAGGAACCTAGCCGTCTCTCTTGTTCCAGATTAGCCTTTAATCAGGCCTGCTTAGCCCAAGGGCACTGAGGCCCACACCTATAGCAGAGCAGTAGGGGAGCCCCCCTTTTCAGCCTAAGACTACAAGGGAAATTTTGGATTACACTTTCAGTTAGTTTGTCACCCTCCCTGATACAGTAGCAATGCTTAGCGGGTGGCGAATATATCAGCGTATGAATCAAAGAGGTGAGACTTGGGTCTTTCAGGTCTGTTTGGAGTCCATGTTTTGGATTGCATTCCATCAAGAAGGCCACAAAAGCTCTCTTCATCGACTGTACTTAATTAGTTAGATTTGAGTTGACCACCATCCCTTGATTCATTAGAGCACATCCAGATGTATTTTGCCCTCATTAGAGAGCAATCCAGTTCAGAATTAAATCTGTTTTATCTTTCTTTGATCAGACCACCTTTCTTTCCTGGCTTTATCTTCCTACTTTGGACACTACTTTGAAATTGGTTTCACTCATCTGATCAAGAACAAATAGAAGCAATGATTATATCTTAAAAAGTGGATTTAGTACAAGGAAGACCACAATTAAGAGGCAAGCAAGCTGAGAGTATCCAAGAGATTTGAGCTTGCTAACTGTTCCAGTGCCCTACTTAAATCAAAGGCAAAAATCTGTGCCACACACGTGGTGCTATCTTCTAGGCAAAATGACTTTGAGCAGCTTCCAGAATGTGCTGATCACTCATTGTGATATTTTTGATTGCCCTAATGAACTTTTATCTTAATCCACCATAATGCTTCCCTAAGATTAATTAAATAATTTTTATATACAGATTCACATAATATTTTCCTTAAATGGTTTCAAAGAATATTTGAGACTGAGAACTGAATACGGCGGGAAAAAATACCTGAGCACTCTGAAGTGACCACGGTGATTGGTGAAGTGCTAATATTGCCAGGTCTACTAACAACCAAATCAGCCCGGTTGCTAGGAAGGGTAGAGTCATATGGGGTAACCTCCTCGTGGTCGCGATTAGTGGTTCTCGCTCTCAATGGGGCGCATGGTAAGTTGTGTGTAGATCGCAGAGAATAGCATGAGCTTCCACATGCGGAGTCTCCGCTGTGTCTTGCACAACAAGCCACTTGTTAAGATGCACGGATTGACTGACTCAGGCAACTGAGACTTGTTCTCCGCCACCCAGATTGAGGTGAGTAACCACGCCACCACGAGGACCTACTAAGTAGTGGGAATTGGGCATTCCAAATCGGGAGAAAAGGGGATCAAAATGTAAATTAATTAAAAAATGACCAAGAAGCATGTCCTTAGTAGTGAATGTAATTCAAAGTCATAGTTACTAATGATAATAATGATATTTATTTTGTAGACTGCTGATTTATGGCCAGTACTGTAGTCATATGGAGAATGCTCAGAAGACACTGGATGAACTGATCGCCACACGGGAAGATGTCAAGTGTAAAGTTGAGGTGAGCACTTAACATAATCAAGCCCCTTGACTGATGCTATTAGGTGTTAATCAGTAGAAGTGCTTGAATTCTGTAAAAGCAGTATGATGTTATAAATCTTATGTGTCTGTGTTATGTTGATTGCTGGTTCTTAACCACATGACATGTGACCAGCATTTCCTTTTATCTACACTTTCAATGAGTATGTGTGTAGTCCATGATATAATTCAATCCTCTGGGTGGTCTCAAAATACAGCTGAAATCTATAATGCACTTATGTTCTAGTGCGATTATGAAAGGCTGTGATTTAATGTGATAAATATATAGTTTGCATGTG
Organism: Xyrauchen texanus; assembly: GCF_025860055.1. Classification (NCBI taxonomy): domain Eukaryota; kingdom Metazoa; phylum Chordata; class Actinopteri; order Cypriniformes; family Catostomidae; genus Xyrauchen; species Xyrauchen texanus. Next base: position 14,752,683 of record NC_068309.1, read on the forward strand.
CTGCATGCTTCAAAGTTAATTGTGCCAACACATACACCGAAAACACCATTGTGAGCATTTTATTTGTTGCAGATGTCAGCGACCAGAGCACTAATTCACTTTGTATCTTGAGGCACATACAGACTACATATTTATTTAATTAAATAGCAGCTGCTTTTTAATTACCTTTAATAATCATATTGGGTCAAGTAGCGACCTTCTTTTCTTGAGGTGAGAAGGTACCGTCAAAAACACACAGAAACTGAAAATTTCTGACAAGAAAAAGTTTGACAGATATATCACTACTGTATAGTAATGTGATATTCACTGTAATACTAGTACTACTACTACTTATAATAATAATAATAATAAATCAATTGTAATTGTATTAGATTTAACTAATGTCGCACATCTGTGATGTTCTCTTATGCAGCACTTTATTTGACCAAAATAATTTCAGTGTTGTATTTTGGATTGTGCTGTGAGGTTCTATATTTCATTTGATTAAATAATACAATATTATGTTTTTATTAATTACTTGTTCTATATTCATTTGATTACATTTTTGATTTATTTAGAAACTATTTTGATTAAAACATTGAAACAAAACTATTAATATGTAATTCAGAAAAATAAAAACAAAAAACTGTGATCGGTACTGGCACATGCCAAAAAGGAAGTATTGGTACTTGTGCATCCTAATTTCTTTATCCAAACAATGGATGAAAAGCTTGCTCCAATATGTCAAGTTGCTTTATCATAGTCTATTTTGTGTGCAGTGCGCAACAAAATAGGATTCATCTCTAAAATTACACAGGCTTTGCTATTTCTGCGAAAATATGGGCACTGAAATTAAAACATGCTATAGGTGCAAGCATATAGGTGAAATTAAAACATGCTATAGGTTAAAAATGCCCTCCCAGAGCCTGCTCATGTGGTCAGACCCAGCTCTGCGTTCTTCCACAACCAACTGTTGTTGACAGTTTTGGGACATGAACTAATTTTGCTCTCTGCTAACACTTCTCAGAATGCAAAGGCTACAGGGCTCTTTGTGCCTGACAGTCAGAGGCAGTGTGCACTACTTTAATGACTCCAAAAATAAAGACAGGCCAGGGAGGACATTAGTCGGCCATTATTGCCAGGCAGAATTAGAGGAGATTACAGTTGAAATCACAGCAATCGCAATTACACAATACGCTTGTTGACAAATTCACATAATTATTGTCCAGTTATCTGACACACTAGAAGGGCTTTGTAATCAAGCACAGTGCATCCAGAGCACAGTTACGAGACCTCTTGGAATGAGACGAGAGGCTCTTGGAGTGGATTAGTCAGTCATCTCTCGTCAGGAAAGACATAGAGTCACTGATAGTCATAGAGCATGATGAACCCCTTCCTCTGTTCTGAATTTTAAGCATGACAGTTGAGTAACTCAACCTCCTCGCTTGAATGTTGCATGAGAAGAGGGAGATTATATTGAAGGGAGTAAATCATAAAGGGATAAACAACAAATCTAGCATGTAGAGAAAAAGCATTATATTCAGCTTTCAAAATGATATGTTGTACTATATATCAGTTTACACACAAATTGAAATACATTTTGACCATATTTACTTTCTTAGTACATTTCACAGTTTTTTTGTGCATGATTCATCAGTGAATGCTTATTCGAAAGAAAATGAAAGCTTTTGTAATCTTTCATTCAAATGTAATAACTTTCTTCACTTCTCAAACAAGGCTGCGTGAGCTTGGGAAAAATAATACAAACCTGTAATGTTATAGATTAACACATTCACTTTTCACAATCCGATTAATTCCTGAAGTTTCGGCCTACATTATTTCTCACTGAAGCTTACATTTCGCTAAGATATATGTAATATTACGAAAGTTAAATAAATTGAGAATGCAGTTTTATGTTGTCCTTATTAAGTCAGAATGATGTATCTGTTTAAAATACCACTTTTATTGGTTGTGGATGTGGGTAACATGTAGCCTTTTTTATTTAACGTCAAAATATTGGTTAAAATCTATATAATATATAAAGTGTGAGAGTGTTTTTTCAGGTTCTGTAACTGGTCACCAATTTTTAAGTTGTTCATCATTTTTAGACACCTTTTATCTGTTTGCAGGCTTTTGTTTTTGTAAAAATCTTGTTTGAACAATGCTGATATTATGTCAGTGTAAGTATAGCGTGTGGCAGGACACTGTTGAGACTACATCACATTTCATGTCAACTATGCAGTTACAGTATTTGTTCTGAGACTTTTAAAACAGTTTTATGTTGCAATAATCCTCCACAGGAGTGTACTATGAAGGTCCAAGAGGGCAAGTTCAAACTGCAGGATCTCCTGGTGGTCCCCATGCAGAGGGTCCTCAAATACCACCTTCTGCTCAAGGTGAGAACCTTATTTTCCAGAGAAATATTGTATTGCTCATCTCATTTGTAATTTTCCTTTTCTATGGGTTAAGGTTCACTTTGCCAATTGGATTGTGTGAATTGATGACCTTGTTAAACTTCCATTTATTGTGATTTAAAGTTTGAAAGCAGCAGAACAACCCCCACCTCCTCCTAACCCCACAAACTTATAAAACATTCAGATTGTTTTACCTCATAGAAGCCCAACAAGACCCATGTGGCTCTCCACAATGGCTAGCCACTGCTAATAGAGATCATGTATAAAACAGGATGACCTGAATGATACAAACCATCATTTATTCACAACAGACTTTAATAATGGATACAGAGAGAGAGTTTGAGACTGCAGAGAAGGAAGTGGGAGGTTTATATCAAACTGGAGCCCACAGTTTTTTTTTTTCTAAGCCACTGGATACAGTAACACTGTTTAAATCAGCCATGCTTAAATCATATTATCCACACCCCATTTCATCCCCTCCCACAGCCCCATGCCTTGGCATAAATACACTCGAAACCTGATGGAGTATTTCTGTGTGTGTGTTTTGTGCTTGAGATTGCAAGTGAAAGTTCTTAGCTGTTTGTGCAAATGGTCATGCATACACACGTATATGAACATTCAACTTGGGGTTATATCTTCACTTGTTGTGTGACTGTGTGTTTATTATCATGTGTCTACCTGTGATTATTTCCAGGAATAGAATGTTTTTAATGTAGATGTTTTAATTGTTATTGTTGTTTGTTCATTTTTCTGTAAGGCACACCTGTGGCATATCTCTAATGGCTCTTGTATGAAGGGATAGTTCTGTGGTTTTCAACTCTTCAGCTTTTTTTTTAAGCGTCAAACCACCGGTTGTTGTAGCTTTCAGCCTATCACTAGAATTTCACTTTTTAGTTCACTCAGAAACCCAAGTATTCTCCTTTGAAAATGAGAAACACATGGGTCTGTACAGTAAATACTCTGCCCAAATAATTGTGACACATCTCTCAGAAAAAGTGTTGGAAGTCGCAATGGGCCATTTAAAAGAAAACATGAAATTTGGTAAAAAAGTTGATTATGACTGTTTGCAGTGTTCTATTTTTATCTGTCGTAAGTCTCAGCTTTCAAATGTCAATGTTATCATAAAATTCAATCTGTAAAGGTTGTTTTATGCTGTTTAAAGAAATAGATTTATCTCATCATTTACTCACCTCAATGTTGTCCCAAATGTATAAGACTCTCATTCTTCTGTGGAATACAAAGATATTTTGAGGTGCTGTTGTCCATACAGCGTAAGGTTCCCAAACTTTCAAGCTCTAAAAAGGACATAAAATGAAAATCCAAATGACTCGAGTGATTTAATCCATGTCTTCTGAAGTGATATTATTGCTTTGAATGAGAAACAGACCAACATTTCCTTTATAAAAATGTCCTTAGTTATATAATTAGAAAGCTGTGACCTTTTTAGTGAAGAGCATAAAACTTGATATGTGATTCTGGGTAAATGAGACTCAAAACGATGGAGCAGGTCACAATTTTTGCAAAGCATGCAAGCTATGGTACTATGCACAATTATGTATCCTTTTAATCATTTTAATAAAGCATGGTTTAGCCCTTATATTGTGTCCCAGTCAAAACTGGCCAATTAACATACCTTTTTTCTTCTAAAAACTGTTGTTTATTTCATCCAGTTGGAATAAAATTCCATTACTTTGTTCACTCAGGACATCTGAACACACAACATTTTTTAGATAATTTTCATAAAATTGTACTGTTTATATTTCTCTTTGTCACACATGTGGTGTTCCCAGTCTAAAGTGACTGGCCATTGAAAATGAATGGATTAGACTACAAAATACCGAAATATTACATGTTCAGGAGCATCCCAGGAGCATTTATATGAGCACGTATTTGGATGAGTGTTTGCACACACAAAGTCCTCAGACATGAGTATACACATACACATACACACACACACACACACACACACACACAACATTTGTTGAGCACCCATTTGTGCATCGTCTTTACATGTATATCGAAGCAAGTTCATTCATGTACATTTTAGGAATATTTCAAGATCTACTTATCATATTATGTTGTGTTTGGGCTTGTTTGAATCTGGATAGTCTGCTGTAAGTTACGATATGTCATTGTTATATTCATGTTTTAGGAAACAAGGAAAAATGTGAAAAAAAGACACTTCTGTTTATTATATTTATGTGTGTTAGTGGGAATTGTATACACTAATAGTGTAATTTGTATAAACTAAATGCAGTTTGGCCTCTGAGTGAAACAGATTTGCTAATTTAATTTTTAGCTCATCTTTTTATGTTTTTACTACTCTGAACATAATTGTTGTCATAACAAATTAGCAAATTATGAAAATAAAACCGCTCTAATTTGTCAGCAAATTAAAAAGCATTATTTAAGAATTTGTAGGGTCAGCAATGTGCATCGTAAAGTCCTGATGACACCTATTTTGTTTAGAGCAAGCAAGAGGTAATTACTTTATTACATAATTATTATTAGTTTAAAATTGTCTGCAGAGAGTGCCCCAACTAGCCTGGTATAAGCTAAATTCTATAAATCATTATATAATATATTTTTATATGTTCAAAGCCTGTCATAATTACTAAAAAAGAAGTTGACAAAAAGATCTAATGCATTATCTTGGGATAATACAGGTGAAACTCTAAAAATTAGAATATCGTGCAAAAGTTCATTAATTTCAGTAATTCAACTTAAAAGGTGAAACTAATATATTATATAGACTCATTACAAGCAAAGTAAGATATTTCAAGCCTTTATTTGATATAATTTTGATGATTATGGCTTACAGCTTATGAAAACCCCAAATTCAGAATCTCAGAAAATTAGAATATTACATGAAATCAATAAAAAAAAAGGATTTTAAATACAGAAATGTCGGCCCTCTGAAAAGTATAATCATGCATTAATTACTGCCTCAATGCGGCGTGGCATGGATGCTATCAGCCTGTGGCACTGCTGAGGTGTTATGGAAGACCAAGATGCTTCAATAGCGGCCTTCAGCTCTTCTGCATTGTTTGGTCTCATGTCTCTCATCTTTCTCTTGGCAGTGCCCCATAGATTCTCTATGGGGTTCAGGTCAGGCGAGTTTGCTGGCCAATCAATCACAGTAATACCATGGTCATTGAACCAGGTTTTGGTACTTTTGGCAGTGTGGGCAGGTGCCAAGTCCTGCTGGAAAATGAAGTAAGCATCTCCATAAAGCTTGTCTGCTGAAGGAAGCATGAAGTGCTCTAAAATGTCCCGGTAGACGGCTGCGTTGACTCTGGACTTAATTAAGCACAGTGGACCAACACCAGCCGATGACATGGCTCCCCAAACCAACACAGACTGTGGAAACTTCACACTGGACTTCAATCATCTTGGATTGTGTGCCTCTCCATTCTTCCTCCAGACTCTGGGACCTTGGTTTCCAAATGAGATGCAAAATTTCCTCTCATCAGAAAAGAGGACTTTGGACCACTGAGCAACAGACCAGTTCTTTTTTTCTTTAGCCCAGGTAAGACGCTTCTGACGTTGTTTGTTGTTCAGGAGCGGCTTGACAAGAGGAATACGACATTTGAAGCCCATGTCCAGGACCCGTCTGTGTGTGGTGGCTCTTGATGCAGTAACTCCAGCCTCAGTCCACTCCTTGTGAAGCTCCCCCACACATTTGCCTGACAATCCTCTCCAGGCTACGGTCATCCCTGCTGCTTGTGCACCTTTTTTTTCCACACTTTTCCCTTCCACTTAACTTTCTATTAATGTGCTTTGATACAGCACTTTGAGAACATCCAACTTCTTTTGCAATTACCTTTTGAGGCTTTCCCTCCTTGTGGAGGGTGTCAATGATGGTTTTCTGCACAACTGTCAGGTCAGCAGTCTTCCCCATGATTGTGAATTCAACTGAACCAGACTGAGAGACCATTTAAAGGCTCAGGAACCCTTTGCAGGTGTTTTGGATTGATTAGCTGATTAGAGTGTGACACTTTGAGCCTACAATACTGAACCTTTTCACAATATTCTAATTTTCTGAGATTCTGAATTTGGGGTTTTCATAAGCTATAAGCCATAATCATCAAAATTATATCAAATAAAGGCTTGAAATATCTTACTTTGCTTGTAATGAGTCTATATAATATATTAGTTTCACCTTTTAAGTTGAATTACTGAAATTAATGAACTTTTGCACGATATTCTAATTTTTCGAGTTTCACCTGTATATGCAATATGAGAGATTTATTAACAATCTTAGTGTGCTGGTCATTTTTAACTGAGCACAAACTAACACAACACAATGGTTACAAAAACACTGATTCCGTCCTTTAACAAATACAGCCTTAGCCAATTGATTTTTCAACTGAACAAATTTGGTTTGCTGTCCCTGACATTATGAACAATAGCTTTACTCTGTTTTTATTCCTGGATGGATTAGATGGTGCCACATAGAGGTCAATAACATTTTCACAATACTTCATACCTCATATTTAATTCTTAAGATACATACTCTGTGTATGAATATACTCTATATCATAACACATACTATATAACATAATGTGTTCCCTATTACAGTATGTGTATTTGCACAGACCATGCTTTGTGTATGACTCATAATTATGTTGCCTGTTCACAGGAGTTAGTGAGTCACTCAATGGATCGGCCAGAGAGACAGCAGCTTAAGGAGGCATTAGAGGCCATGCAGGTGAGAGCTCTAATGTGACTGACATTTCTACCTTAAGATCTCAGCTTCTTCTGCTTGCAACATTTGGTTTATGTTGTAGTCATACCTAACAATTTTTTGGAAGATTGTTTAGTGTAAAATGATCTCTTGGACTCTTGGTGTCTGAATGGCTTGGAGTTGCTATCTGAGTCTTTTTCTGTTTATTCGTCTTTGAAGGACCTGGCCATGTACATCAACGAAGTGAAAAGAGACAACGAAACCCTAAAGAAAATAAGTGAATTTCAGAACTCAATAGAAAATCTGGTAAGTGTTCAGGACTCAACAATATGGATTGTTTTCTGTTGGCCTTGCTGAACCAGTTATTCAGATTTTTACTCACCTTTCATACATTTTCACTGGCCCCACCACAAAATATTCATATATACTTTTTATAGCATTTTTTAGCAACAAGAGAAAATTAATGCATGTGATTAATTTAAAATACTTAACACTTCAATTTTTCTTTAAAACAGTTAATGCATTTTCCAATTTTCACATTAGATACTGACATTTTATTCAGCTCTGACATGCACACCAAAAAACACACACAACAGCAATCCTGTATCAATGATCAAGTGATGGGAAGCGCTACTTTTACAGAACAAACACAGTTGGGAATTGTGACAAAAAAATCAAGTACTTTGCAGCCTTTGTAAGATGGAATTGAATTACCACAGAAGCACTTCAAGTCTTATCTGCCAAACATACGATAAATGGTACTGATGAGGGATCGCTGTGGTAGGCTAGCCTGTTCTGCTATGTACGGTCTGTCGAGCTGCTCAGAGCTCAAAACAATTTCAACTTTAAACCATTGCCACTGATCTTTCAAAGCGTCAGCTAATGATTACCGGACAATTTTCAATTAGTCAAGCTTCCACAATTGAAAAATCATGCAATTAATCGTGATTAAACATTTGAATCAACTGACAGCACTATTAGCAACATAATTTTAAAAGTGTCACAAAAATAGATGTTCATCAAATGTTGTTTCTTTAAAAAAAAAAAAAAAAAAAGATAATTTAATAACAATTTAATTGCTGGACATTTTACAGCTATAATGTAACACTGTGCCAGCTATAAACCTTTTGTTTGGTGGAGTCATTCTCACAATTTCAGCAAAAGTTCATCAATGTTAGCCAGATAGATACTTTATATATTTAAATCAGCAGAATTCGCAAAAAAATTTTGTTTGTAAGGCAAAATGTAATTAATTGTAAATATAATCAAACTTAAGACGTAGTAACGACGCAACACATGCCTAATAATGCAAGTGACATTTCCACCAACTGGCCTGAATTTCTCTACACTAGCCTCTTGCCATTTGGGCATCCTTATTTTTAACCTCTATTGTCCCTTCGCAAAAAGATTACCTGGATCTTTAAAATCTTCGATCATATGTTTGACCATTATACTGTGTCCTAAGAAAGACTTCTTGTGTCTGCGGTCATGGCATGCTCTTTTCTACTTGCTGGTCAATTCCTCTTTATCCCCAAACATTTAGATTTTTACAACCTCCACCTGCCCCTCGTCTTTAACTTCTGTTTAGTAAAAGAAATCATGAAAGCCTTCATGCTATGAGCACTGGCAGGATGTGTTTAGGACTGTGTTTAAAGGGAATTAAATCAGTGTATTCTATGTTGGGGCTAATATATGAGTTAGTGTATCACTTCTGGTTTATTTATGTGATGGTCAGTGGCGCAGATGATGCCTGCGGCGAAACATCAATGAGCCAATGAGGCACGGGACTTAGGGACAAAGACTTTCACTGTGGGCTTTGACATGCCTTTAATGGCTCTTTATATAATAGCTACTGTAGCATATAACAAATTATATAGCTTTTTTTTGTCAGTAACATCAGTGATACTTGCTAGAAATCTTCTCCATGTACTGTTGATCTATGGGGTTTATGTTGTACACTTGCCCCATAGACAATGCCAACTAAATTTGTATTTAACAGAATCTGTGGCATCAGTACCACAGAAAATAATTTTGGCTTATCTCAAAAACATCGAAATGCACTTATAATGGAAGTCTATAGGGCAACTGTTGTACACTTGCCCCATAGACTAGACTTCCATTGTAAATGACAACTAAATTTGTATTTAACAGAATCTGTGGCATCAGTACCACAGAAAATAATTTTGGCTTATCTCAAAAACATCGAAATGCACTTACAATGGAAGTCTATAGGGCAACTGTTGTACACTTGCCCCATAGAATTCTATCGTAAGTGTCAACTAATAATTTTGTTTTGTTTTGTTTTAAACAGCATCTGTGGCAACAGTACCAGAGAATATAATTTATACACGTACAAAATCAATGGAAGTTCATGGGGAAACCATTGTACACTTGCCCCACAGACTTTTACATTTACATTTATGCATTTGACAGATGCTTATATCCAAAGCGACTTACAGTGCATTTAAGGTATACATTGTGTCAGTTTATGTGTTCCCTGGGAATCAAACCCATGATCTTGGCGTTGTTAGTGCCATGCTCTACTAATTGAGCCACAGGAACCTTCCTTTATGAGTGCATAACTTTTGACACATTAAAGGTACTGTAAGGTAAAATAAAAATATATATATATTTTTTTAAAAGATTCCAAATTATTTGTGTGGTAATTGGAAGCATGCCACAGATGCTGTCAATAGATATTTTAACCGGATTATTGCTTTAAAAAATACTTGTTGTAATAAATAGCTTTAAAATATAGTTGTTATTGGTGGTGGCGTAGATGGCTAATGCACTGAACTGGTAAGCATAAGTTTGCTGGTTCTATCCCCACAGCCACCACCATTGTGTCCATGACCAAGGCACTTAACTCCAGGTTGCTCTGGGGGGATTGTCCCTGTAATAAGGTCACTGTAAGTCGCTTTGGATAAAAGCATCTGCCGAATGCATAAATGTAAAAACTGCGCACAGGATCAAGTGACTATATGCTTGGATGTACAGTATTTCAAAAAGTGCTATATCAAACTCTCCAAGCCTTTATACCAATCTAAAGGTATTAATATTGTATTTTGTTGTGTACAATTGTGTCATACACAGCAGGTGAAGTTGGAAGAGTATGGAAGGCCAAAGATAGACGGAGAGCTGAAAGTGTGTTCTATAGTAAACCGAACCAAACAAGACAGGTACAACAAGCCACTTAATTTGTACACCACATTTTCACACGTCTCATACTATATGCAACAAGAAAATTCACTATACGTTAACATTAGTTATACGTTCTATACACTAACATGAATTAATGCTTTAGGTATCGTCAGCTACCATTGAAACAATTTAACATAATTGATTCATTTTGTTATTGTTTAATTTATGTTAAGTTATTAATGGTTTATTGTTCAGTGTTCTGCCACAAAAAATATAGTGTGTATCATTCTCTTCTGTATCTAGATACATTTTCCTGTTTGATAAAGTGGTAATTGTATGCAAGAGGAAAGGCTATAATTATGAGTTGAAGGAGATCATTGAACTTCACTTGTACAAGATGTCTGATGACCCCATGAATAACCGTGACATGAAGAAGGTGAGAGTCTTTCAAGTCGCTAGTCATCCCGCCTACTTCAGAATAAACATGCCTGATCAACTATGGCATAATTTAGTAATTAATTAGCTTTTCTCAAATTTATTTTGGCAATAATCTTTGTATATTGCATCTTCAACATGCAAGGCTAATGGGATTAATCTCATAGTTAACTTGGTGAACAGATGGATTGCATTCATATAGTCTTGTCCTTGAGCATTAAAGCACGATGCTTGTAATTTTAACCACTCAGAAATGATGCACTGCCCTGCTCAGTGCGCTGGCATGTGTATGTAAATTCAGAAAAGCCTATGCATTCCATGAATCTAACAATCAGGAATTTTTGCATGTTTATGAGAATGCATGTGTAACAGGGTGTCTCTCTCTCCCTTTCTCTCTCTCTCTCTCTCTCTCTCTCTCTCTCTTTCTCTCTCCCTTTCTCTCTCTTTCTTCCTGTAAATCTGTTGTATCTTTTTGCATGCCTACCAGTCGAGTGGAAAAATGGTAAGCCTAAAGCTCATGTTTTCTAAGCAGTCATGTGTGCAAGTATCAAGTGCTCTGATTATCTTTCTCTTCTGAAAGAGATGTGGTGGTGGTATAGCGGAGTGGTGGTGGTGTAGTGGTCTAATCACATAACTGGTAATCTGGTAATCAGAAGGATGCTGGTTCGAGCCCCACAGCCACCACCATTGTGTCCTTGAGCAAGGCACTTAACTCCAGGTTGCTCCAGGGGGATTGTCCCTGTAATAAGTGCACTGTAAGTCGCTTTGGATAAAAGCGTCTGCCAAATGCATAAATGTAAATGAAATGTTGTGATCTGTTTCCTGCCATCTCAAGAGATCCACTTCATATTTACACAGTCAGAATTGAAACTGTCAATTTATTTATTTTAATAAATTGACAGTTTGTTTACAAAAAACATATTTACAAAGTTGTAACTTTTCTTGACTCAGATAAAAATGTACGTTGTACTGACTAAGGTCATACAGTTCACACAGGGGGCATTCATGCACTCAAAAATAGGTAGATGAAGCAGAACAGTATTGAACAGAATGCAAGTAAGGTTTCCCACTGTTATGGAAAACCTAGATATATCAGGACATTTTAAAAAGCCATGGAAAACTCTATTTAAGTAATGTTCTGTGTTCAATACAAATGAACATTTATGCATTTGGCAATTAAGCTTAATCAGCAGCATTTGTGGCATAATGCTGATCACCACAAAAAATTTACATTGACTGGTCCCTTGTTTATTAAAAAATTAGGCAAAAATTGCGGTTACAGTAAGGTACTTACAATGGAAGTGAATGGGGCCAGTCCATACATTTTTAAAAACACACTGTTTCTAAAGTATATCAACAAGATGTAAACATTATGCATGTCAACGATGTGATAAAGTTACGTACTGGGTCGAGGGGCTTTAAGTCATCATGAAAATAAAGTTTTAAAATTGCATATAACTTTAAACAGAAAAGGTAAGCAGCACACTAAAATCATGTTAACATGTATAATGTTTCCTTTAACTGAATTTTTTATTCAGTCATCTCAAGCATTTTCACCATTCATCATCACCATTTACACATACTGTAGACTAATTGCCATAAATAATATTGTATATATTTACCATCTTGTGATGAATAGAATACATTTTTTTTCTCTAAAATTGTAAGTATGTAATTCTGGTTCTGTTCACTCCATATCCCTCCAAAAAGTCTTATTTTATTCCACTAGATAGCAGCAAGTACTAGAATTTTTTAAATGTTACTAGATATAACATTATATTATTCAGACAAACAAGCTCACAGACAAGTAAAAAAAAAAAGGCTAATTTGTTTAAAACTGCCTAAGGTTAAAGCAGATATGAAGTTTGTAGCTATTCGGGGCTTACAGCAGCAGAGATTGGCACAAAAAAAGATCTGTCTTACAGAAATCATATTTCACTTTCAGTTTGTAATTATTTTGAAAAAATTTTTAACTCTGGTATTAGGGCAACAAAGTAAACTATACAGACACATTTCTGAGAATGAGAGCTTTCATTTGATATGTGATTTGTCTGTTTACCTGCTATTTGAAAGACATAAATTAATATTTCTACCCTATTACCTCTTGGAGCGCTGATTTGTGACACAAATGTTTCCAGGCCTGATTTTGTTATTTTATTTAACATAAATGCAGATTTGATGGTTATCTATGAAAAGTTCCGATTCTAAACTTTCAAATAACTACGTATTCCTGACTTAGCGCCCCCTTTTTGACCCAAAACATTCCTTTAAGTCTATAAAATGTGCTTTGTGAGTAAATCTCTTTAATAAAATAGTTTAACTTGCCGTGCCATTCATTGCACAAGACATGATGTAATGGTAAAAGACGCATGTGTACATAGACAAATAATTAAAATATAACGCAAATTAAATACAGGAACTTGTCCTGTGTGAACAGCCCTGCACACGCTCCATTTTCCATTAATTGCTGTATCTCTCCCTCCACCATGCCTCCCTCCATCCACAGTGGTCGTATGGCTTCTACCTGATCCATCTGCAGGGAAAACAGGGCTTCCAGTTCTTCTGCAAGACAGAAGACACCAAGCGCAAATGGATGGAGCAGTTTGATATGGCCATGTATGTTAGAACTATATCAGTGTAAAAATGTTACAGTATCTTGCTCTATTGACACAGATCACCACATCACGTGATTTTTTAATCCATGCAGGTCAAATATCAAACCCGAAAGAGCCACTGCCAACCAGCACAACTTCCAAATGCACACATTTGAAAAGAACACAAACTGCAGAGTCTGCAAAATGCTGCTACGGTGAGGACACATACACATTAAACTCCATCCCAGAATTATACAGCCAGTCCATTTGACTGAAACAGGCTTTGACCCATGTTACTTTACATGAGCTGCAAGTTGGCTGTATTGACTCGCATTAAATTATAGTGCACTGACCTAAATTTGCCACTCTGCACCATAGGTCAGTGTGCACATTGGCTGCTAATTATTGTTCAATGTTTCAATTTGTGTGCAAAGTGGCCAGGAACTAGTTTGAATACATTGGATGTTGCCTCTTAATTTTGCCGACATATGGATTTGGAGGTGTATAGAGTGATGGTTGTGGTTATATTGATGTATTTTTAATGGTGCTTGCTAAAGCTGTCACAATTGCTCATTCTTAGGGTTAGGATTTTTTTTATTTAGTTTATTTATTTAACCACTTTATCGCTGCAATTTTTCACACTCAAATTGTAAAACTCATCATTTACACATACTGTGGACTAAAACTGTTAGAATACACCCAATATTTAATTTAATATCTCATGAGTGGACTAGAAGATCAATTTAGGGGTCATTATAATGCTGAGATCCTCCGCTTTGCGATGATGTATAACATTTTATTATCAATTGTCAATATCATATATTTCCTATGATTTGTTAAGCATGCTTTCCTTTCTGGACAACACATTTTTTTCTGGTTAGATTTGAACAAACTTCTAACCTAAGTATTAAACTTCAACGTGTAACTTCAGCACTGTTTGTGCTACAGACTTAAATGATACCTCAAATTGAGCAGCTTTTTTGGGAGAGGTATGGCTCTTAATTTTCTAAGCGCTGGATGTTAATACAGGTGACTTATATTGACCTAAGCATTATCTATTGACCAGAATATCATAGATACCATAGGTGATGGGCTCTTTTGAATTGGGCCAGTAAGCAACCACCCAGAACACCCTAGCAACTGTATAGCAACACTCCAAAAATCACCTTAAAGTACACCTTATCGACAGCATAACAATGTCCTGGCAACCACCCATACAACCCTAGCATTCTTGTGGCAACATTTGCACAAGCATTATTGGGTAAATATGACACAGTTTCATCTTTAGTTGGATGTCAGGAAATGAAGACGTATGATTATATTATATTGACGTTTCTCAGAGCTGCAACTGGCTTAAGACCCAAACACTTCATCATGATTTTGTTTCTCTATCTCTGTAATATGCTCTTTAGGGGTGTTTTCTACCAGGGTTACTACTGTTCACGCTGTGGGACAGGTGCCCATAAGGAATGTCTGGAGGTTATCACCATCTGCAAAATAAGTGAGTCTCACACTGAGAGCTGCTCCTTGAAAGTGCCTACATTTGCATTACATCTACTGTAATTAAAGCGATCAGCCACTGACCATGCTCTCTCCCTCTTGCTTTCTATCTATCTCTCTCATTATTATTTCAGGCCCCCATGATTTGGTGAGTTTTAGTGATCTGTACTCATAAACTTCCATCTTTCTGATTACTGCACTAATGTCTGAGGATTTTATTCATCCACTTTCATGGACATTGAAACCAAACTTCACCTGTTTGCTTTCTATTTTATTTAATCTTAAAGTTTATCCAAAATTTAAAAAAATAACTTTAAGCTCTGGATGTCATAAAACATATGCCTGATATAATCGCATAAAAACTGTTAACACATTGACGTGTATTTAATTGAATTCTCTTGTATCTCTGATAGGAGCCTGGACTTCCACAATCAGGTAAAAAAATAAAATGAATTATATGTGATTTTTGCTGCTGTCTTCTCTGGTAATAATGTGGTTATGTCGATATGAAAAATTCAGACATTGCGCACAGCTTTAGGTAAAAGCTCTAATAACAGAAGTGAACAACATCTAGAGCATATGTGATAAAGAAATCATACTTCAGCTCTCTGCTGCCATCTTGTGTATGTGTTTTGTGTAGTAAACAGTGTCTAGATGTGTTCTGTTTTGTAAGAAATGAAATGTAAGGCCTTCATATAGTACTTCATTCATCACATACTTTGCTCTAGTAATACTGATTATATAGCTGTTTTGTTTTTGTTTTTTTGTGTTCTTAAGGTCCAAAAATGGTGGCGATCAGAAATTACCATGGTACCCCTGCCCCGCCATGCAAGATGCCACTCTGCTTTCAGACAGGAGAAGTCATCGAACTCCTAAAGGGTGATCCAGACACATCGTGGTGGGAGGTATGATGTGTAATAAATATATCTTCCCTCACAATTTAACATGTTTTCAGGGGAAGTCTATGGCCATACCAAGGGTCCAAAACGTACACTTACCAAATGCAAATGTGAGTAATTGGTTTTGGTGAGTGAATTCAATTGATTTGCTAGTCAGTTTGTCAGGTAACCTTTTTAGGGATTTTAGTAGCACTGGTTTAAATAGCGATACAAGAACACCCTGTCTACACTGGGTGCATTTGTTGATGTGGCGCGACGGCATAAGGCTTTCGCAGTGAACATTCTAAATGATGTGCAGTGTAGTGTATAAAATCAAGTAGATACAGGTCAGGAGCTGTTGTTCACATTAACCATGATCACCTTGATCTCAGTGATCTTGACTGTGGTATGATTGTTGGTGACAGTGAGTGGCAGTTCTGTGAATGAAAATGCTTTGCTGATGAGAGAGGTCAACAGAGAATGGTCAGACTGGTTTGAAATGACAACGTTTATGGTAACTCAGATAATCACTATTGTACAATTGTGGTGAAAGAATTGAAAAAGTGCGTGCGGACGCAAAACCATGTTTGCTGTGAACAGTCACATGATACTGCACTAGTTGAAGTTTATCAAAGTTACCTCACAAAAAAGTAGCCTTTTGTTTCAGCTGATTGTAGGTAAATAAACCAATCAGTCACAACATTTTTGGTGGTGCTGTTCTGGCAGCACAAATGTGGACCTACACAATATTAGGCAAGTGCTTTTAATGTTGTGACTGATTGGTGTATTTACCTACAATCAGCTGAAACAAAAGGCTACTTTGTTTGTGAGGTAATTTTGAGAAACTTCAACTAGTGCAGTGTCATGTGACTGTTCACACCAAAAGTGGTTTTGGTCTGCACACACTTTTTCAATTGTTTTCCTATATGCACTAGATGGATGTTATTGACTACTGCACAGCATCCCCTGTGTCTTAAGCATCTCTTAAAGGGTTACTGCATTTTTAGATGTTGAGATGCTGAGACGCCTGTGTCCTTCTCAGGTTTACTGTTCCAATGCGTTTTGCTTTTTTAGCACAAAAATGTAGTAAGCCTGGAGGGTCACCAGGTGTTGTTTTTAAAACAAAAGTTATCCAGGGGGACAATGCCCCCAGACCTCCCTAGACAATAAGGGTGCATTAATTCAGATCAAATCAAGGAGATACAAACAGTCTAATAAAAAATACCAGTGGTGTCATGTCAAAGATCAGTGGCAAAGTTTACTCATCTGTCATTTTTTTTATTTTTTATTATTTTATATATTTATTTTTATTATACCCTATTTCCCCCAGCCTGCAGACACATTTTTGTTTGCTGTTTACAGAGTCTAGAGTGGTCACAGAGGGTTCTCATGACACTTATTTCATTAATATCTTTCAGGTTGTTGAAAACAATTTTGCAAACATGAAAAAATCACTTATAGGACCTTTAAGATGGGTCTTAACCATTTGGTGTAGTACAAGGTTCAAAATAACAGAGATTATAGTATGCTGTGACCTGTGCTGTTTGCCATAAATATGCTAGGGGAATAACAGCTAAATAATTCCTTTGTCATAAGGGCCAACAATTTTCTAAAAACAAAATCATGCAAAATACAGTTTAGATTATGTAAATTACCCTCTATGTGGCAAAATGTTAATTTTGGACACTGGCCATACTATAGTTGGTGTACTTTAACCTCAAGCCATGTTTTGTTTTGTTTTGTTTTGATGTGGCTTTCATTCATTCACTTAGTAATCTTTACTTCTCAATCTTTGTGTTTACCCCTCAGGGCAAGCTCATTCAAACATTAAAAACTGGCTTCTTCCCAAGTTCCAGTGTGAAACCATGCCTAGACCCTAAGGTACTGCTTTTTAAAAACAAAATATTTTTGAACATGAATATATTTGAGGGGCCTGGGTAGCTCTGCGAGTATTGGCGCTGACTACCACACCTGGAGTCGCGTGTTCCAATCCAGGGTGTGCTGAGTGACTCAAGCCAGGTCTTCTTAGCAACCAAATTGGCCTGGTTGCTAGGGAGGGTAGAGTCATATGGGGTAACCTCCTCGTTGTTGCTATAAAGTGGTTCTCACTCTCAGTGGGGCACGTGGTGAATTGCCGTGATGCCGTGGTTGCCTTGAAGCGCATTGGGAATTGGGGATCTAAATGTATATGTATTGTGCTCAACAGAACATGTTCTTTATGATTAGAAATGAAACCAAACCATGTACATCATATTATTTTATGTTTGTTTTTTCTTGTCTACAGCCTTTCCAGTCATTTTCCAGCCGTCAGTCCTCCAGAGAGACGGATTACTACGTTTATCCCTGGTATCTCATCCTGTTCTACTGAACATTGATTTTCCATTCTGACCACTTTACAACATGATTTTGTTTTAATATAAAAAATTATTTAGTCTCATAAGTGCATTATTCATTACCCTGTCAAACACTGAATTATGTGATAGGCAGCTTGTATAATTTGATATTTACAGCTAAACTACCATCCAGTGACTGAAATTTGCATAGAATTGTATTTGTGTCATAACTAGAATCTATGAAAATTATTGATTAGTTTCAGAATAATTGCTAGGCATGTTGAATATTTATTGTCTTTTTATAAGGTAAGGACCTCTGTTGAAGTTGTCATAATGATCTACCTGGTATTGAACTGGCTTAATGAATGATGTGTGTTTTCCCCATGGGCTTCAGGTTTGCAGGAAACATGGAGCGGCAACAAGCCGACAACCTGCTCAAGTCACACAGTAGTGGCACCTACCTGATTCGAGAGAGGACGGCAGAGGCAGAGAGGTTCGCCATCAGTATCAAGTGAGTGTTATTCATATACATGCACTAAGCACTGTATTACTTTTAGGCCTAGTCCACACTAAGGCCTAGTCCACACTAATAAGTTTTCATTTGAAAACGCATCTTTTTCTCTCCGTTTTGGCCTTCCGTCCACACTTGAGGCTGTGTTTTTGTCCGCAAAAACTGAGCTTTCCGAAAACGCACCCCAAAGTGGATACATTTGAAAACGCAGTTTTTGCGTTGTAGTGTGGACTGTGAAAACGGATGCTTTGGACAACGATGATGCATTTTTAGTCATGTGATCTATCCAACCAAAACAATCAAGATGGCGGCCTGTGTTATAGCGGCGCTGTTGTGCCTGATACTCACTTTGAAGGTTTTGTTAAAAAATAAATGTCACTTTGTACAACCTTCACATTGCATTCCTTCAAAGGTGAAGGGAATTTACTCGGAATTGGTGTCCTGCGACGGAACACAAGGACAATTGCGTTTCAGACCGTACATGCAGCGGGGATTTTCTACATGCGCAGTGACACGATTTAAGCATTATCATACGTTATAGTGTGGACGAGCAACTTTTGGAAAATGCTTAAAACGTTAGTGTGGATGGAGGGCATTTTGAAACGAAAACGCCGTTTTCAAATGTATCTGGATTAATGTAGACGTAGCATTAAGTACAGGACTTTTTAATGCTCTCTTTTATGTGTCTTGCATATGATATGCTATATTAGAGGGAAACGTTCTGAGTTTCGTAACTTGTGGCAATGGGGTACAGCAAATGGAGGTACATATTTTTCCTTTTCACAGGTTTAATGATGAAGTGAAGCACATTAAAGTTATCGAGAAGGACAACTGGATTCACATCACAGAGGCAAAAAAGTTTGAAAGCCTCCTGGTAAGAGAAGTGTCTAACTTCTGGAATTATTACAGCGCTTGCAAGGCAACCAACCTTCACTCAGAATCAAAGTCTAAACCTAAGCTTACCTAAAACTTTATTATTTTTTTCTTCCTTTAAAGCACTTATATTTTCCTTTGTAGAAGCATACATAGTTTCTCAGTATGTAATTACAGATGATAACTGGAAACATATAATTGCTTTAAGTAACTTTTTGATGTTTCTTCATGTAACAGGAGCTTGTGGAGTATTATCAGTCTCACTCACTGAAAGAGAGCTTTAAACTGTTGGACACAACATTACGGTACCCTTACAAGTCCCGAGAGCGTTCAAGCTCTCGCACCAATACTCGCTCACCAGGTAAACAGTCGCTGCTGTAATCTTATATGCCTGTCTCTTTATCTCTCTCTCTCTCCCTCTCTTACATCTCTGCTCTCTTACCTGCCCAACGCTGGCACAGATTCAGTATTGAAATCCCACCAGTCTGGCCAGCAGCCTTCCACAATCTATGGACATGCTCTGCAAGTCTGAACAAACAAAACATGCCAGCTGGTCCCACCCTCACATTCTTTATGCCCCACCTCCTTGGAATTCAGTTGTCAATCATTTTAGGCTTAGTTGTCATGGAGCCACCCACTCTGGTTGAGGCCTGAATGTGACTTTTGGCAACTGGGGCCAATTTTTTCCTCGGCCAGCTGAATGGGCTCAGATGTTTCATTTGATGTATTATAAATTAAGTTTGCTCCCTTGGCTAACAGCCCGCACTAGACCTCCTTTGTTCGCTTACCAGTCATGCTTAACTGGTGTTCACTCCTGCTTTTATGTAAATGCATGGCTGTGTAAAGCAAAGATAATGCATGTTATAAGGGAGTGAGAGTGTGGAGGGCTTTTAGAAGGAAGATCTGGAGGTTAACACCAGATCTGCAATTCTTAGTCCACACAAAAATTAAAATGCTGTCATAATTGACTCATGTTGTTTCAAATCCACATCACTTTCTTCTATGGAACACAAAATGAGATATTTTGCATAATGTCAAGAGCAGGGGTCTTCAACCATTTTCTGGCTAAGGACCCCTTTGTGGGTAGAGAGACAGAGCAGGGACCCCCGTAACATATTGTATAAAATTCAGTGTTGCGATTTATGCCTATAAAAATGTGTATGGTACCATTTTAGTGTATGTACATACTTTCTGATGTTTACATTGCAAAGCCATTCAATTAATCAATAAATGATGTACAGCAGGGGTCTTATTTTTTTGTCATTTTGAACTTTCCTTGTTAATCACTGGTGCCATACCCAATCAAAAAAGGTTGATGGATAGACAGTTAGAATGACAGACCCTCTCTATGCAGAATAAAAACACTTTTATTAGGTTACTAATATTACTGGAATTTTCATCTCATGTAAGTGGTTGATTTTATACATATGTTTCAGAATTACTGTTCATTTCTTGGAGTAAATCTTTGTAATTAATACATTACTGAGTGCACCTTGCTTTAAATATGCTGATTTGAGTCTGGTTTATGTGGAGTGTTAAGGACCGTGTATGCCAATGCGAGGTTGATAATCTCAGCGGTTCTTATTTATTTACACCAAGTAGGCTATTGTTCTGAAAGTAACTAGTAATACAAGAAACTGTAGGCTGTCATCCACTCAACCGCACAGTACAACCAATGCAAAGCAGACACGTTTACTTACACGACCCTCTGCTGCAGCACTGCTGAACCTGATTTGCGTCACGCTGAGCAGCTCGTAACGTATAAATAAATAAAACCGAAAGCCCAAATATAAGGAAGGATTACTGCAAGAGGAAGATTTGGCATGCAGGTGCGAGGGACCTCAACATGTCAATGGACTTCTAACCAAACAAAATACATACTTCTCTCTCTCTCACACTCTGAATTTTTATGAATGCCAGTGATGGATCAAACAATAATTTTCAGACCTTCTGCGGTACATGAAGACCCTTGGTCTAGAGTGCTAATTTTTTTTTTATAATGGGGTTTGGGGCTGTTGAAGTCCCAAATTGACAAGCAAAAAACATAAAAACCTCATAAAAGTGGTCAGAATCTCACTGAATACAGATGTGGCACATCAAGACATGTCATGCTAATTTTGGCTTCAATGACAAGACATCCAAGAACCAATGACGTTTGACCTCATTGACATTAAACCTTGTGCTACACATCTTGATGCAACATATTAAAACCTAAAGGAATATTCCGGGTTCAACTCAGCATTTGTGGCATAAAATTTATTACCACAAAAATGTATTTCGACTCGTCCCTCCTTTTCTTAAAAAAAGAAATAAATCTGGGTTCCAGTGAGGCACTTACGACATAACCAATATGTGTTACCATCATTTTAGTGTGATAAAATTGGTTACTATCCTTCTCTGTGTAAAGTTATAGCCAATTTTACAACTTCATTAACTTGACAACAATGTCAACAAACCCTAAAATGACTGTAAAAATTACGATTTAAACAACTTTACAGCTCAAATAATACATGAGTTTGTTCCACAAACAAAACTATCATATGGCCTTTGAAAACTTGGAATATAGCCTACAAGTCATATGAACTACAGTACATTTGTGGTGCTTCTTTGTTATTTTTGGCACTTAATAGCCAAAGTTCCCATTATGGAATAAGGAACATTCTGCAAAACATCTCCTTTTGAGTTCCATGGAAGAAATTACAGGGATGGAATGAATCATTTTGTGTGAACTAGCACTTTAAATACTGTATTGTATCTGTGACAATTCTTGCTACTTTTTCTCAGATTACACATCCTCTCTCCTCTCTCTCTCTCTCTGAAACAAACAGTACATAGAGCCGACATTGACCTTGCTTTTGTTTGCTAAGGAGACCATGTCCTTGAACTTTTTTTTCCCCCCCTCTAACTCTGTTGTGCCCTTCCTCCTTATCCCTTCTCTGTTTTGTGTTTGTTCTCTCTCTCTCTCTCTCTCTCTCTCTCTCTCTCTCTCTCTCTCTCTCTCTCTCTCCTCTCTCTCCCTCTCCATCCTGTCTCAGCAGCCTCCTGTGCTTCCTACAACTTCTCCTTCCTAAGTCCTCAGGGTCTCAACTTCTCTCAAAGCTCTGCTCCCTTCTGGTCAGGTACTTCCCATCTGAGCTTCTTTCTCATCCTCTTGCATCTATCCTCTGTTCATGTTCATCTGCTCATCCCCCCTTTCACCTCCCTCCCCTGGTTCTGTTTTCCTCATCCTCTCATTCCTGGTCCAGAAATTAATCAAATAAATTCTGTATCTAGATATCTAGAGTAGTAATCATTCCCATTTATTCTAATATGCAATTCATCCACATTTCACTCCAATATCATTACATATCCACACATGTAATGGATTTCTGATGCATCATACATGTATTGTAATCTGGGGATTACATGTGGTAATCTGGTGGCATTGTGCAGTGTTCACACCCAGGGTGGTCAGTACGGCTGTGGCACGATACAACTTTGCTGCTCGAGACATGAGAGAGCTGTCTCTGCGAGAGGGGGACATTGTCAAGATCTACAGTAAGATCGGTGGAGACCAAGGCTGGTGGAAAGGAGAGGCCAACGGCAGAGTAAGACAACCAGCAAATGAAAAGCATTAAATGGTGTCTTGACTTGTAGTATATTAAAGAGAAAGTTCACCAAAAATGACATTTCTGTCATCATTTACTCACCCTGATGTTGTTCCAAAACCGAATCACTGTGGAATTTCCTCTGTGGAACATATTGCAGAATTAGATGTTAGGCAGAATGTTATCATGAAGAATGTTGTATGAAACATTCTGCCTAATATCTCTATTTGGGTTCCATGGAGGAAAGAAAGTCATACAGGTTTGGAACAACACGAACGTGAGTAATGATTACAAACATGTATTTACAGGTGAACTATCCCTTTAAACTAGACTTGTTAATAATCATCGATCTGTCCATGTTCTTCATTCAGATTGGATGGTTTCCCTCCACGTATGTCAATGAGGAGGGTGTACAGTGAAGATCTGGGGTTACACATATCATCCAATTAGATTCCATTCTGATCCACAGGCCTCTGAGTGGACTCTGTGGTTTCCATGGAAACACCTCATGGAACAATCTTTTGCTGGAAACTTATTTCACAATGAATATTTGTACTTCTGTCTCCTTTCGTCATGTACGAATATGCTGTCTTTCCTTTCTCGGAACGTCTGTGATCTCTGTGAAGAAACCTGCGTGGAGTCTGTTCGTTCTCAGTGTCAGAGGGGCTTATGGAGAGAAACTGCGAATGATGCAGAACTTTGCCTTGAACTGGCCAAAGGACAAGCATGGCTTTAAGATGTACAGTAATACCTGTAAAGTGTGTTATTGGCCACTGGGGTATTATGGGGGTGGGGACAAATATATATATATATATATATATATATGTGTGTATATGTGTATATATTTATATGTATGTGTATATATATATATATATATATATGTATGTATATATGTATATATATATATGTATATATACATATATGTATATATATGTATAATTTATTAAAGAGAATATATATGAATAAAATGCAGTGTTGAACATTTGTTCAACAGCAGCAGTGCAAAGATTATATTAGAAAAGAAAAGATGCACTTTGCAATTCTTTTCAAAGAGAATTTGCCTTAGTAAATGGTAATGCCTTTAGAGGTAGAGGTAAAGAGATGGAATTCAGAGTCGCACATACACACACATGCATCCACCTGGTCCAGAAATACGATGCCTTTTCAAATGTGTTCTTCACTCTCAACAGTGTCTGATTTGTGTATAGCTGCAGCAACAATGCCCCATTCTATAGCAGTGCATGTTCACTGTCTTGTACACCCATTGAACCAGTCTCATCCAGAGCTGGGTGGTGGACTGAACCTCTTTTGAACTGGAGTGAGCAGATGACCAGATCTGCTTACCATCTCACTGGAATGAAGGGCAGCCAAGTGAAAGTGTCCAATTGATGCGGCAAGCTTTGCAAAGCTGATTGTCGTAGTTGGAATTGCTTTGGACAGTGAAAGATACAGCCACCTTCATCAAAAGGATGCAGAGGGCATCGGAGTATCCGGAAGATATTCCATGAATGCTATTTTTGGTGATGAGCATTTTTATGTCTTCTTTCTCAGTGGTCCTACGTTGGATGGAAAAGGGAAACAAAAGTTCAGACTGAATGCTGTTCTGTGCACTGATGTTCATGAATACCTAGAGGTTTTTGTGAGATTTATTTTTGTTTTTGTCATCTTCTACAAGCACATACGTTTTTACCATGCCAAACACAACTTTTCTCATCTGCAGCTTGCCATATTACAGTATCTTGCCTTACTGATTGGTGGACACTTGGTGCTACATATATTACATTTCCTGAAATAGGGCAGGATTGTCTTTGCTGTTGTTGAAGACTCTGCTGATGAACCTCAGCCATCAAGTGCACTTTATCTGTCCAGACACCTTTTTAAACAGGACACCACTCTGCAGACCTGGACATTAAATTATTTTAGCAATTTTCAATGTCCTTATTTTTACCTCTGGAAGAAAAATAGTACCAAAATTAAATCCTTGACACGCAGTGGTCCCTAAAAGTTTTATAATTAACTTTACCTGTAAACTCCATAATGCATGGATGTGTCCCTCGTACAGTCCTTTGAGAAACACCTTTTGCTTTTTCCAGCCAACAAAAATTGGCAGTATAAAGCCGTAATCCAAGGTAGAGAGTGTTGGACACTTATAAAAGATAAGACTTAGCCAGGTTCCAGTCTCGAGTACCGCTGTCCACAGTGATGGAGTGCTGCTGCTCAGGTCAAGGTAGCACTGGCTGAGGGGCTTAGTTTGTGTAGTGGATGAAAACCCATTGCATGTCGTCATAGATATTACAACTGTCAGTAGATCCTGTAAAAGATTTAAAACAAAAACACAAAATTGTGAAAAATTTTTGAATGGTCAGTAATTTCCAAACGGAGTTCTATAATGAAAATAAATATTTCTTTTTTGTCTATTTGTGGTGTTGTTAATGGATGCTACTGGTATATAATTGTTAAGGACATTGTTATGGACAGATTGTCCAGACTCAAGTTAACCCTTGTGCACACTTCGTGTCTTTTTGTACATCTAAGGGGTCGTAAAAAAAAAAAATCTGACACAATGCAAAACACAACCACACATAAATCAAGGGGTGAGACTATAAAAACATCCACAATGCAGAATACACCCACACACATACAGGTTTTTTGTTGACTATATTAATGATCTCTCATTGACTTCCACTGATTTCATATCAGGCTAACAATATTTTCTATTTCCAAACTCTATAACAATAACCATCACACAAACATGTGCACATCACTAGATTTGAAGATCAGCATCATCTGACCAATTTAAGAGGTTTTGTTTTGTTTAGATTTTTTGTTACTGATGAGGATATTTGGCCCTCACAGGGTGTAAACAAACCTGTCTAAACATACCACACGGGTCGAAGTCCGAGTCTGGACCCCTGTGTGACAAAGTTTATGCTAGAATTTGACGGATAATAAAATAATTATTGTCTTTGTTACACAATCAGCATTGTCATGTTGACAGCATATTGGGGCATCATTTCAAAATCTGACACTTAACACAAGTGGTTTAGAAAAAAGCTACAATTTGACAAATCTGTCAAAGCATGGAGCACTGAAGTCATCTACAGGCCACAGTTGTTATTTCGTGTAATTATTATTTTTAATACCAACAGATGTCACCAGAGACCACCAATGCATGACAAGTCATACCTTGAAGCATTTCCCTTATGATGGGGGTTGCTTGCTAAAAGAGAGTTTTAGGAAGCAAGGTTTACATTTCCCAAAGGTATTAAAAATAATAATTACACACACACACACACATAATGCCGCCTCTGAGCAGCATTAAAGAGATTCACCTAAAAATATAAATTCTCTCATCTTACCCTCATGCCATCCCAGATGACTTTCTTTATTCTGATGAACACAAAGAATTTTAGAAAATATTTAAGCTCTGAAGGTCCGTACAATGCAAGTGAATGGTGGCCAGAACTTTGAAGGTCCAAAAAGCATATAAAGGTAGCATAACATTAATCCATATGATCCCAGTGGTTAAATCTATATCTTTAGAAGATATATGTTAAGTGTGGGTGAGAAACAGATACATATTTAAGTGCTTTTTTTTTATTATTTATTTTTTTACTATAAATCTCCACTTTCACATTCTTCTTATTTTTATTTTTTTAGTAATTTATATTCTATTTACGTATCGCCACCTACTGGGCAGGAATGAGAATTTATAGTATAAAAGTCTTAAATATTGATCTGTTTCTGAAGATATGGATTTTAACAGTGGGATCATAGGGATTATTTTATGCTGCCTTTTTATGCTTTTTGGACCTTCAAAGTTATGGCCACCATTCAGTTGCATTGTATGGACCTACAGAGCTGAAACATTCTTCTAAAAATCTCTGTTTGCGTTCAGCAGAAAAAGTAGGGCTAAGTCATAGGCTACACATCTGAGATGGCATGAGGGTGAGTAAATGAGAGGATTTTCATTTTGGGGTGAACGAACCCTTTAAACTGTCTGCGTAAATACACATAAAAGTAACTTCAGATGCAGCTTCTGTATGTTCGATCCGTTTTTATCAAAGCTCACTCCCCCAATAATTATCGCGTATATACTCATGCGTCCTGGCTGTTGGGAATCACTCGCGTCACTGGAGCGGTGGAGCTCATCTCATGCTGCTGATGCTGCTGTCTCACACTCATGGACCAAAATATCCAGACAGGTGCCGAGGAATTATTTACCCCGCCGGACTGTCAGTTTCAACATTACCAATTTGTTTGTCCGGTAAGCTGTTTAATGTGTGCATTTGTACCATTATTAAGCAAGTCTTGAAATTAACTTAAGAATGTCGGCGAT
Source organism: Xyrauchen texanus (assembly GCF_025860055.1). NCBI lineage: Eukaryota > Metazoa > Chordata > Actinopteri > Cypriniformes > Catostomidae > Xyrauchen > Xyrauchen texanus. The sequence continues at coordinate 14,779,954 of NC_068309.1, forward strand.
GTTTCAGCCTTTTAATGTGCGCGTTCTGTAAGATAACGTGTGTCAAATGGCACCTCTCGTAAAAGGTTGTTTCAATGTAAATGTCACTGCTTTTTTTAAACACCACGTCAAGTTGAATTGTTAAAACGCGTCTACAGACATAGGGTTCTGTTCAAATCGTGGCGCTCCGTCTCGTCTAGTTTTTATCGTTCGGTGTGAACGCCCCTAATACGTTACGAAAAAGCTTAATCCAATTAATCAACTGACTGTCCCAAAACGGTACGAGCAGTCAATTTAGGGGGCACTGATTCACACAAAGCGCTCACATGCATTCAGTCTCCACTATTTTTTAATCTTAGGTCTTTGTGCATATGCGCGTCAGCTTCAGACGGAACGTCTTTGACCATTACGTCAGCTCAAGCGCAATGAGCGTTGCGTTTTTAAGACGCTGTTAAAAAGTTGAATTTTAAAAACGCGGTGTTGTACTAAAAAAAAAAATCTACACAACCCACCAAATAGAGCAGAACGCAGGCGCCTTGAAACCCGCTTTAAAAGGGATATTTCACCCAAAAAATGCAAATGATTTCATGATTTACTCATCCTTATGACATCCTAGATGTGTATCACTTTCTTCTTTTGAACAAAAATATTTTTAAGAAGAATATCTCAGCTCTGTTGGTCCATACAATGCAAATTAATTGTAGCCAGAACTTTGAAGGTCCAAAAATCACAAAGGTAGCATAAACGTAATCCATAAGACTCCAGTGGTTAAATCCATGTCTTCAGAAGCGATATGATAGATGTGGGTCAGAAACAGATCAATATTTCAATCCTTTTTTAATATAAATCAACTATAAAAAGATTTATAGGAAAAAAAAGAGGACTTAAATATTGATCTATTTCTCACCCACACCTATTATATCTCTTTTGAACACAAATGTAACTACTTGAGTCATATTGATTACTTTTGTACTGCCTTTGTGTGTTTTTTTGTTCGCAAAAAAGCAGTAGCGGTTCTAGCTTTTTTGGCGCCCTGGGCAAAACCCGCTTCAACATGCACCCAAAGTTGTTGACTAGGGGTGTTGGGGTGCCGCCACCTCATGCAAACCATTGATTGGAAGGCATCCATGCAGGTCTGGCTTAATAACTATTATATGAATCATATCTAACAATAATTCAGAGAAGTCTTGGAAACAACTGAGAAATGTACTTTTTACAGAGAATAATGTTTTCCTTGGATCTTGATTAGCTGTGCATATAGAGTATATGTAGTAATTATACATAGCTGTTTAAAAGGGCATCCACCGCAGACAATAAGGCAAAGAAATGTGTGATGCAGCAGTTTCCTTTAGGACCCAACCAAGCATGTTTCATTTTTACAGGGCAACATGAGGAGGTTTAGTTCCAAAAATGTACAGTGATAAACCCTTTGGCCTTAAGTTTCATGAAAAAATTATTGGAACATAATTAACCGGTTATAACCGGTTACCAACTTTAAAAAAAATTCACTCCGGAACAATTAAAATTCACTTTTTGTGGTTTTTCGGTTACGCTCTGCTAAAAGAATGGTTAATTTTTGTTATTCATTTTCGTTCCTTGAACCGTTTTAGTCCCTGTTGTTGACATTGTCATGGCAACGAAGTTGTACAATTGACTATAACTTTACACAGAAAAGATTATTAAGCGATTTGATCACATTCAAATCATGTTAACATGCATATTGTTTACATGTTATGGCTATACTTTTGAATATTTTCATGTTTAAAGATTGCCCCCATTCACTTCCATTTGTAAGTGCCTCAGTAATCAACATTATACCACAAATGCTGTTGATTGAGCTTAACTTGTATTGAACCCGGAATATTCCTTTCAGCTGAGCCTTTATTGAAATAATCGGTAATTAACATGTTTTAAAGTTTAGCCTCTTCTTATTGTCATGTCTTATTTACTGTATTATAACCTACTGTTTGTTGAATTAGCTGTATTACATACAGTATGGAATGTATTTGGGATTGAAATGTGATGCATGTTTCTGTAGTAGGATTTCTTGGCATAATTTAAATGGCATGTAGAAACTGATGAATGAGCGCTCGTTAATTTTAACGCTAAGGGAAGATTAATTGAACTCTGATACATATTCGCCAGATTTACCAACTGTGCTTCATATCTGCATGAAGAGCACAGTTAATAAATCTACCTCCACTGAAACAGCTCTCAAAGTGCCACCACCGCCACCCCTGAGGCTTTACCTCCACAGTGTGCATCAAAACAAAAAGTGTTTCAAGATGATGTTGCTTTCTGAGAAACAATGGTAATATGATGTGGTATTTTGATGCAAAGAGGATTTCAGTCCACAACGCTACATTTAATGTCATGTTTTGCCCTTTCCTCGCTTTATTTCCCATTTGCAGAATGTCTATCTTTCCATCGATCTCTCTTTCTAAATGTCAGGGCTCTATTACGGCTCCCTCATGATTGTGTTAGAGGTTTCCTACAGCTCATAGCCTGAGTAGATGGTTGAGAGTGGCTGTAGGGTATGACAAAGTTGATACTTAGATGTAATATAACAGAGGACTCCTGAGAAATGCAAGAGTAGCCTCTCTGGGAATTGCTGAGAGCTTCATAAAAGCATTTCTGAAGCCCATAGTTCTTGAATGTGGGTGCTGCCAGCCCCATGTGTGTTCAGATGTTTCTCTTATAAAAGGCGAAATCAGGGAGCAGGTCCAGCACAGGGTGACTGACTCATTGAAAATCATCTCAGATGGATGGTTACCCAGTCATGCATTGACAACTGAATGAGATCTGTGCCAAACTGGCACTCCTCTTGAATACAAAGGCTTATTTTGATGGCAGCCAACTACAGGGATAAATCCCAGCAGACCAAGGCGCTACGATGGAATGGACATTAAATGCTCTGGAATGTTGTCAGCGCAGGTGCTGCCAGGTCTGTTGTGGCTGGATCGGTGGTTTGTTTGTATATATGAGTTGAGTTCACGAGTTTGTGTTTTTTCATTAATTCATAATGTTGCCTTGTCTGGCATCAGCTGTTAAATTGCATCTCCCAGATTGATTACTGAATACACAGAGGAGTCTACTGCTAAATGCATTAAGTAGGCAGTATTCCACTCATTTGAACCGATGCAGATAAGTTCAGTTAGTCATGTTGCCCTACAATGCTGAATTCATTAATAATAATTCAATACAATTGAAAATATCTGGACCTCTTTTTCGCCCTAAGCAGGATTTTTGTTAATGACAAGCCAAATGTGAGTTTATTTAAGTGAACTGCTAATGAAATACAAACAAAATAAGCACATTTATTTGCTTACATGTGGGTTTTAAAATGTCAAGATGACTGAAATTGGCTGAAAAGATGTCACTTTTTAATCCTGTTGTTCTTTTCCTCTATTTCAAACAGTGCCAGCGGTAATTTCTCAAGAAATGATTAGAAACAGCTCTCGTATTTTCAATAGACACCCTTAGCCCATATCCTAATGCTTTACTTCAAGCTATAATAACAATCAAGGGGAAACACAACTTATGCTCTGCTAAGGTGCAAAAATACTGACATGTACATTTTACACCACTGCCGCTCTGTGTGTCACAATAAAAAGAGGGTACACATGAATTTCTATATGGAAAGCATTCATTTCAGTAGAATTGCATTTTTTGGATGAAATTGAATGTCATTGTAATGAACGGCACTATTATGAAGTCCTGTGTGATTTCTAACCCCAGGCATGTCTGTGGGTCACACTCACCAATGTACCCATGGAAATATCCATTTGGCATTCTGGGTAGCAATCTGTGCGTGTATATGTCCCCACAAGGATGAAAGTTATCCACTTCCTGTTCTGCAGATTGACACTGAATTGCCAGAAGTGTATTTTGAAATGTGTGCCCTTTTATTTTGCATAAATATATTTTGCATTGTAAAGCAACTCCTGGCTTTATTTGTTGACGAGTAATAACTGATATTGGGAAAAGGATTGGGTACTGAACAGAGGTGTCAAAAGTACTCAGAAATTATACTTAAGTGAAAGTATGAATACTGAGTGAAAATGTTCCTAGCCAGTATCTAGCCAAAAACATACTTGAGTGAAAGTAAAAAAAGTAGTCACATTAACTTGTACTTAAGTATTAAAAAGTAAAAAGTAACTTTTTTCCTAGCTATAGTAAAATCAAGAGAAGAGATTGTGTGAGAGGATGTTGTAAAATGTGATTGGTTTGTTAAGTCACCTTTTTACTATTTCTGCCTCAGTGGCATTCGCAACCTGGTCATGGAATCATGTTACAATAACTACATTTTTGCTAAATGATTATTTGTGGCCTGATGAATGCAACACGGCAATCACTACTAGAAGCACTAAAACAACAATGACTTTATCCCCTTTCACTCAAATCACGAGTAACACGGCAGATTATCAGTTCATAAACATATTCTTTTAGCTCTGTTTCTCAGACAATGCTTTCTTATGACATATAAACACTTTTACTATAGTGCATTAATTATTTTAACGTATGCATTACATAACCAACTACATTTAAAAGCTTGTTTAAGTGTGATCTATTGCGCGGTAGCTCAACTGTTACAGTGTTTCATGTGTGATGCAAAGGACAGGGGTAAGAGTCCTGAAGAGCACACGAGTCGATGTGTGAGCTGAAAGTGTCATAGGAACACCACAAAATTATGTGGTTGTGTTTTCATCTTAAAATTGCTCTTTATGACACTGTTGGGTCCTCAATATGCACATTGAAGAATAAAAACTCAGAGACAGGTTTTGTAATAATCAAATGAGTGAGAGTTTACCGGTTGTTCTCTGTAGGTTCAATAGGCATCACAAGTCGAGAAGATACAACAGATAGAAAGACAGAAATTCGAAGTGAAGTTTTACAAACTTTCCAATCTAATTATTGTCATATACAAATTACATTAAGGGTGTCATCGTACCAGAACTGGTTCCTATTCAGAACTGCTTCCATTTTTTTTAAAATAGCTAAAACATATTATTTGTCTAACTTTTGATTCCGTTAATGGTTCTCAAATGTACATTCTTCCACCAATATCGTGCTAATTTACTTTGACAGTGTTACCTGATACCATTTAGTGGCACTACAATTAAATCAGCAGCGCAAAACAGATTCCCGAACAAATTACTCTGACAGGTTCTTTTGAATCTACTGCACGAAACACAACGTGACCAGTCTAGTCTGATTCTTGAATGAATTACTCTTATGAACCGGTTCTTTTTTTAATCTACAGCGTGAAATATACAGTGTGACCAGAGTAGCCCGATTCCCAAACTAATAACTTGTATGAACTGTTTCTTTTGAATTTACAGCTCGAAACATACTGCGCCACGCGAGTAGCCGATTCCTAAACGAATGACTCTTATGAGCCGGTTCTTTTGAATCTACATCTCGAAATATACAGCGTGACCAGAGTAGCCCGATTCCTAAACTAATGGCTCTTATCGTCCGATGCTTTTGAATTTACAGCTTGAAACATACATCACGGCCAGTGTAGTCCAATTCCCAAACAAATTACTCTTATAATCCAATTAATTGGAATCTACACTGCAAGACATTCTTCCTACCAAACACATTTCTTTTTTCAGTCACTCTTTTTAGAGAATCAAAAATGACAGAACCAGAAATCATTCATTTTGTCATGTCCAAATTTAAATGAACCAATTACTATGAGTATTTAAATGAGTAATTACTGGAATACAGTACACAACAGTGTAGTTAAAGATACACATTATGAGTTGTATTGTAATTAGTGGTATTTTATAAAAGGATAATTGTGAATGAATAAAAAAAAACATTTATTCATTTTGAATCTTAATTTAAAAAGTCTCTGTAAACACACCATTTTTTTTTATATTACACAGCAAGTTTTTTTTAAATATATAAAATGATCTCATCATTTGGTAAAACACTGCTGAGCGCAGTAAATCCAATGGGAATTGCATTTTGTATTTTCAAATATTTCTTCCTCAAAAGAACTAAAAGAATCGTTAATGGATTGGAACTGTTACATGGAACGGGAATCATTTAGATTCTCATCCCTTTTCATATTCAGTGGTTTAAGACAATTTTAGATATACAGTGTTATTAAATTAGATAGTCACCCCAGACAGGAGATCCTCAGGAGGTTTGCATAGATATTGTGAAAGCCACCCACAACTTGCAGAATAAAATGAGTTCAGGATAACACACTGGCACACACACACACACACATGCTTACACTTCCACTCAAATGACACCCAGAATAGCCCTGCGTCTGTTCACTCAGAGTGTCTCTGTTATAATATGCTGGCTGGTTCTCCACATTGCATGTGTGAGGCAGTCTGAGGGTGGGTTTATGGGGATATTCATTGTGTGTGGTTGACAAGCACTTTTGTAAAAGAACTCACACTGCCATGCGGCCCTCTTCATGAGGCCTGTGTAATTACCTTCTGTATGTTACACACACCCCTGACAGCTTTTTAGCATGACCCCTCCTTCCCTTTCTCTTCCTCTCTGACTGGAAACAAGACCTCCAGCAGCCCACCATTATTCCCTACATTCAAGCAAAGAATCGTAGCAATATAAATATACTCAGCCCTCCCTTTACAGCTCTGCTGGGTCAGAATAGGCAGATGATTCATGAACGTCACAAAAAAAAAAATGTCTCAGATGACCAAAGGGAAGCTAAAACAATGTTATTGTTGTTTCAGGAAGGTTTGAACAATTGATAAAGAACTACACAGGTCCCAATTTCCTTTTGACACAAACTCGACTAATATTTCAAAAGCATGGCAGTTTCTCCATCCCTGCAGTCAGGATCTCACTGTTGTTTTGCTTCCATGTGTCCCAGAACAGAAGTTAGGCTCAACCTAGTAGGTAATGGGGCTTATTGAAGAGTGCTCTAATCTTTTCAATGTCCCCGATTGGACACACTGATATATGCAGTATGATTGGAATGCATTTAGTTTATAGAGATACAGGGAGCAGAATATATTTCAGCGCATATGTGAGCACAAGGATGTTTGCATTTTTAATTAACATTTCATATTTTCTGCACACAATGTATAGCATACATTTAACCAATACTTGTTTTATTTTGCACATAGATGAAGAACATCAGGGTAGATTGGAAAAGCATGTTTTGTATATAAAACACCTTCATGATCAAAATAGTGCTAGTAAAAATCTATTGTGCCTATAGATTCTTTCTCACATTCTAAATATAAACATTTTGAATAATGTCCTCTTTCCAATATGTCCCTACCAACTTTCAAACCAAACCTACACCCTTGGTGTGTACATACGTAAGATAATAAGAAATAAGATAAATATTACAAACCTCCATTTGGGGACATTAAGGTACTTCCTTATAATAAATAGAGAGAGAGAGGGTAAGAGTGTGGGTTGGGGTGAGTCTGTAGTAGTTAAAATGATCTTAACTATAGATTTATATACTGTATATACAATATAGAAGTTTATGCATTTCTTATTTCTTATGGGGGCAGTGGTGGCTCAGTGGTTGAGGTTCAGGGTTACTGTCCAGAAGGTCGGGGGTTCAAGCCCCAGCACCATCAAGATGCCACTGTTGGGCTCTTGAGCAAGGCACTTAACTCCAGGTTGCTCCGGGGGGGATTGTCCCTGTAATAAGTGCACTGTAAGTCGCTTTGGATAAAAGTGTCTTCCAAATGCATAAATGTAAATGTAATGGTATGTCCCCAGTTAGATTGTGTCCTTTGCTCACCTTGTGTTGTTCCAAACCTGTTTGACTTCCTTTCTTCCGTGGAACACAAATGATGTACTCACAAAAATTAAGAGCTTAGAGAAACATCTTTAGTAAATCATGACTTAAACTTTGGTCTTTCTTCATGTCAACCTATGAAAGTGCTCCAGAAGACTAGAGTATGAATCTATACAAGTATGGACTTTGAAGCTTGATTGCTCTGGTCTACTTTTGTTGTATGGAAAAGAGCAATGTTAACATTTTAACATCTCCTTTCTATGTTCCATGAAATAATACAGGTTTGGAAAGACATGAGGATGAGTAAATGATGACATCATTTAAATGTATTTGATAAGAAATATACTGTAAATCTGATTACAGCAATTCATGGCTTTACAGTGAGTATTTAAAGCAAAAAGAGAATGAATTATTCATGTAAATGTGCATGTGGAGGATAAGCTTCTTTTCAGAGATGCTCCGTGCACAGTTCTGTGGCCCTCTCTGCACGGCTGAACTGTGGAGGAGTGGGTCTGCAAGAACTTCCCGCTACAATGTATGAGCTGTGCAGAAGCACAATCATTTACAGCTGAGGTTCAGACTCAAACACATCCTCCTCTCGTATGTTATTTTTCTGTTTTACCTGGAATGGCTTGAGAATGTCTTTTTATGAAAATGTCTCAAGCGGAGCATGAGCCTATAGTCTTTTTTTTACGCATCGGATGTGTGTCTTTGAAAGAAATGTTAGATCTATTGTGCATTCAGATGGGAGATTCAGAGAAAGACAGTAACCAGGCAGAGGCTTGTGAAAGCTTTATTGAGCACACAGAGAAAGGAATGAGATTTTAAGGGAGTTCCTCTCTCGTGCCACTAGCTCCACTTGAAATATGCCACTGTGTGTCTGGCAACAATAATAGAAAACCACTACAAAATCAAAAAGCCGATGACATAATAGTGTGGCTTACAGTAGTGTCGTTGCTAAATGTAATGCATTTTCATTCTGTAGATTTTTGATATATGAAATACAGCATTGTGATACCTGCTTAAATTTCATCCTCTCTTTCAGACAAACGAAAACCTACAGTAAGATGAGAGAAGACTGCAGCTTTGCAGACTTGTTCCAAAGGAGAACCACACTGCTTTCCACTATCATCTGCCTACAAAGGATCTCAGAACAAAGCTGAGCATGGAGTCTTGTGTAGACAACAAAAGTTAACGGGAAAAAACGGGAATTTCACCTGCGAATGACCGCATACGTTCAATATTTTTTAAAGAGCTCAAGACTGTTCAAGCCAACAAAAAAATTAATCTCCACAGACATCACTCTGATCTTACATCAGACCAGATTCAAATTCTTCCTCTGAGCGTAAAACACGATGTCTCCTTGATGTTCCAAGATAAGAGATGTGAAAAGTAGGACACACTTGGATCAGAAGATCAGGGGGAGAAAGAGAGGAATGGTGACAGCAGTGGATTTTGGAGTGACGGTGACATCAACAAGCGGGACTTTGAAGTGCTAAGCGTTACGCCCCCACAGGTCACGGATCAGAGCCTTGTCTTCTGCTGGAGCTCCGGGGCTGACGGCTGATCTGAGAAATGCCGTCTTTGTGTCAGCTATAAAGCTATGTGACTGTGAAGACTCGGTCTCTGCAATGGGACTGTCCACTGCTGCAGTGGTGGCTATAGTGTGTAACATCCTGGTAGCTCTGCTTATACTGGTTCTTTTATTGATCCTCTGTAAAGCTTGCAAGGTTCCCTCCAGTCAAGATAGGGCACCGGTACTGACTCAAGAGAATGCACATCAGAGAAATGAGCAGAAATACTTGCTTACAGCCTGAGGGAATTCATGTAGTGGATCTGACGGAGTGAATGTGTGTGTCTAAATATTGCAAAAGTTGACAAAGTACACATGTTGATTGTAGCGGTCGATCAGTATGGGTTTTTAAGCAGATATCCAGAGAGCAGGTTGGTAGATGGCAAATATAAATGTCGATAAACTTTATACAATTTAACAACAGCAATCAGATGCACACAAAATTTTAAAATCAAAAGTGAAACGAACACTTTTTTTTTATGCAATATTTCCTAAAAACAAGGGAAATGTACCACTTTTGTTCATCTGCTAAGTGAACATGGTTATCGGCCTGGCCGATTTTTATCATTATTTTTATCACCTAGTTGATTGCTTTAGATTCAGTTGCATGGGATAAAGCTGCCAAAGACTGTAGGGACTACTGCAATGCCATTTTCACTTTTTGTACAATTGACAAAGTCTATCTCTTCCACATAAATCTGAGGCTTTTGTCTTAACATGCAGCAACAAATGAAAGGACATTTTGTCAGTCGCTTGGTTTCAATTTCTGCAGTGTTGAGCATGGTTGCCCCGCCCACAGTGGAATCTCTTTGGTCCATAATCACTCTCCACATAACTTAATGTGGAGCACAACAGAGTCAAAACAGAGATCGTCTATACTAACAACCTCCACGCTTTTATCATAGGACAGAGCGTAATGGTCAACTAGCATGTTAGGACAGAAAGTCGCCGTTAGCGGATACCATACAAACAAATGGGGAGAGCCGTAATCTGACACCTATCTGTTGCAAATTGTATGTGACTTCCCTTACATAACAGCAGTTTTATCGTATTAAACTTAACACGTAGTTCACTCCACTCCATTGTTTAGTCTAAAACATGTTGAAGATTGGTGGAAAGGTGGTCAATTCATTAAGTGATGAACTCACAAAAGCAGTTTATTCAGTATCAGGAAGCATCTCCTCCATAGACATCCATTCAAAAGGAATGGCCTCTTGTCTCCTAGCCAGTTTACTACCCATACAATATCAATGGGACCACTGCGTTATGCTATACTTTGCTAACCTTGTAGGCCCTGACTTCAGATGGGCTCTGGTCAAAATCCCTTTTTTTAATTATATTAAATTAATGATAATTTAAACCCTTTAAAGACAGACCTACTTATTATCCTGAAGATCCACCAATCAGAGAATCGTGGCAAAAGAGCCCAGCAGCAACCGCCCACTCCCATGACCCAATCGAGTTGGTCTCCTTACACTCTCAAACGACTTATGTAGTTGTCTGTATATAAATAGTTTGCAATATATTGATTTTATACTTCTAATCAACAACTTCAAATCAATAGTTTTATATTTTTCCATTGTTTTTAATTTGATTACTTCATTCTCAATGCTGCATGGGATTGTAGTTTGTGCCCTCATGAAAGACGCTAAGTACACAGTCTTATACCTTTGTATTTTTGTCTGATTTTCAATTTAATTTTTGCTTTAAATCAAAGTTTGTAATGTTGTGATTCACCTCAGAGCTGGTTGTGTTGGTTCATGGATTAGAACTATTTTTATGAAATTCCTTTTCACTATATTACAGCCTGTTCATCTGAAAACATCTTACTTCACAACTTGATTTGGCACCCCTCTGTGCACATTACACCTGGAAAATGGATCTCACACGTGCCCATTCACCTAACAACACTTACTGATTTGGCCACTAAGGTCAGTGTTTTGAATTTCTGTAAACACAGGACAATTTTAGCTAAAGAAAAGTCAACCTACACTTTCCGATATCATTATGAGATCAGTCTGGATTAGTTTCCTCTCCTTAAAACACTGACCAAGAGACACAGTCTCTCTAAGGAACTATTACTGTTAGAATAATGTTAAGATTTGTTTCTTTGCTATTTTTAGAGGGCCGTCTAATTGGGACAACATGTAAAACACTTGAGAAAATGAAGTGGGTTGGGTTGAGCGTAAAGCACTCTACCTGGAGTGCTTTATGTAAAGGAAAAGAGACTCTCAATGCCCTCTTTAATGTAATTCACTAGTGCCTGACAGAGCATCAGTGAAACCCCACACAGGCCAAAAGACCTGCAGGAGACCAGCTTGCGATATATGCTGTGCTAATAAACTCACACAAACACATAAAAGCTTGAGAATGAAAATGTAATAAGAGCTGGAGAGTTCAGCTTTGTTCCTGAAAGAGGCATTTTAATATAATATTTGTGTTTTTTTGTTTATGCAAAGGGCCAGAGGAACTGGAAAACTAATAACCTATCATCGTTCTAGCATCTTGCATCAAGGAAATTAAACATTAAAGTAATGAATGTGTTTAATAAATGCATTGAAATATCTGCTCAATGTTTTGGTCTTTTTTCCAAAAAGTTAAATTTCAACCTTTTTTATCTTATTTAAAGGTGTATCTCAACCAAAAATGAAAAATGTGTCATAATTTACTCGCCCTCATGTTGATCCAAAACTATATGACTTCCTTTCCTTTTTTTTTTTTTTTTTTCATACAATGAAAGTGAATAGTGACTGAGGCTAAGATTCTGCCTAAAATCTCCTTTAGTATTCCATAGAAGAAAATCATACAGGTTTGGAAAACAATGAGGGTGTTTAAATGACAAAATCATTTTATTTTTGGATCAATTAACACTAAGACTTGTGTACAACTCTCACATTTCTATTTTTTATTTGAATTTTTAGAAAGTTAAAATTTTCACATCTATAATATACAGTTATAGTTTACAGAATACTACAGTTCATCTAACACAATGAGAGAGAATAAGGACATTTATAAGGATTTTTATCACTATACAAATGTAAATATAGCTTTTTTTGACAGAAGCATTTGTGGATTTTTTTATTGAACGTTCAGTGTGATATTCACAGTTGCTTTAGTTCTGCTGATTGCTCCCAGGCTCCCTCAGCAAACTCAACAGCTTCTCCATCTTTGCAATCTCCACCTCCGGCCCCTTTGGCATCTCCTGACCCTTCTTCTCCTGGGGAGCCAAAGAGAGAAATGAAGAGGAAGAGATGAGTCAGCTGTTGAAGTGAAAGGACTGACCCGGGGGTGCCACTAACAATCACAAACACTTCTCAGTGTGAAGATCCCATTTAAACGTTTATAACTGAACTGAGGAAGTAATAAGAGAGGTGTCACCAAAGTGTTATTTCCTCTGTGTGCTGTGGCAGAACAAACCACTAACATCGTCATCATAGAATCAAGTCTAATCTCAGATGACATTTTTTCTGAGATGATTACAGTGACACATTGTTTCCTCAGGGTTAGAACGGAAACAGTGGACTACTAATCAAAGATTTCTATAATTAATGCCCATACCAATGCAGTAATGAACTATAATAGCAGATACATTCACACACTTATTAATGGAAGTAAATCCAATGCCTGTCAATCATTAGATGAAAGATCTATGCAAATGAATCAGACTAATCACTCTAAGAACATCTGTTAAAATTGCTCCGCAGAATGCTGATGTTCAGACATCCAAATAACCTTTGAAGTTATAGTACAGAGATATCTTTAATGGGCTTGAATAAGTAGCTCAAGGTTACAGCTATTCATAGAATCGTAACCAGAAAGTGCCGTTAGGGAGAATAATTTGGGAGATTGAGAAACATTACGGCACGTGACTGACATAGACACCCCTCAAGGCTACTGTGCGAAGGACAGGATGTGGGACTGTGCTGCACCAAATGTTTTCCTTTAATAATGTCAAACTATTAATTTGATATGGGTGGACTGGTACAATTAATTATTTTGTTTCTTCATTTACACCAGACGACAGTCTTCACACTAATCATTGAAGTTGTCCTTGTTTAACGGAGAGACAAAAAAACTCCCACAGTTATTGTGGTGCATAATATCACCTCAGACTGTTTTAAAAATATAGTTTTAACTAATAAGATGTAAAAAGTCCCTATAGTAACTGGTTTTATGTCAGAGAGTAAAGCACCGATGGGATTATAGGAAATACAGTATGAGGGTATTTCTATAAAGGATTAAATTAGGCGTTTAACTCTAAATTCTGATTGGAGGAGCCACATTTAAAGCCGTATTAAAATGACTAACAAACCCACATCTGTGAGTGCACATTCTATAGATGTAATTACAGTGATGTCACACTGCAGGCAACCATGCTTCCGGGTTCTTCAGAGCAGTGGCGGCTGCTGGTCTTTCAAAGAGGGGAAGCTCATTTTCGGCCTACATTATAAACTTATTTACCCTATTTTTTGCACTAAATCAATCTTAGGTGTTGATCTGCCCTGCTGTTTAATTCAAATTTTTTCCTCGTATGGAAGACTTTCAAATGGCTTCGCCAAAATCAGGTCGACAATATTAGCACCGTCTGCCATCGTGCGCAGTTTCACCCGTACGACGCTAGCCTAGCCTACTGTATGAATGAATGAATGAACGAACGAACGCTCTAAAACAAAATATATTAAACTTGGTAAAACTGAAACAAGGAATGTGGTGTATAATTGTGTGTGAAATGTATTATGCAAATTGACTAGCAATTTCGCCAAACAAATATAAAGAAATAGGTTGCAGCAGTTTGTCTTTCGACTAAACTTGAGAAATCCGCGATGGGACTGAGCGCGAAATAGCTTCAGTGACTTCTTATATTACAGATTCGCTGTCAATCAAAAGGAGATGCAGTCTTTCGACAGATCCTCCAATCATCAAGCGGAAGCCCGGAGTCCGGGCCAGCCCACTCCTCATTCACCCCCAGAGACGCTGAGCGTCCGTGGGCGGGACATAATCGCAGCATTTATCCAATGACCGTCTATTTTCGGACCACTGAAAAAAACTGTTCAGAGCAGCCCCATTGAAGTCAATGGACGCTCGGCTTCAACGGGGAAATGCACTGACGCTACGGGAATGTATGAGAAGTAGATCGAGTCAGCCGACCTGCTATATGTAATGTAGCTGATTCTGAACAAACTCATCTTCGAGATGAACGTGTTCTAACGCATTTTTAGTCAATAAATTGTTTACACAATAGTACATATTTGACCATTATTTTTTTGACATTATAGGGGAAGCTGAGCTTCCCTTGCAGTCTTAAAGAAATCCCCACTGCTTCAGAGCAGCTGCTTTAAAAAGTGGGTATAGGCAGCGGCATTGTAGTTTTAATAATTTTTAAGCATTATATAAAGTAATAATGTTTGTTAATGTTATAAAAGTGATCATAATAGGATATCTATGGTTTATAGTAAAGAAATATTATTTATGTTATTTATTTCTTAACTATCGACAAAAACTTGGCTCAAGTGAATGATTCAATGATTCAAGTGAATGATTCAATGATTGTGAATCAGGGGGGAGTACCTTCATAAGTGGATTGGAAGAGGAAGTTTTCACTGCTGTTAAGAGGCTCCCTTGCCAAGAGGGCTCCTAATGTTTCAGATAAGCTTATAATTGTTTTCAGTGTTGTGCAGGCAAATACAATTTATTCAGTGACTCTATTTAAAAACAAGAGAGTTTGCTGAGAAAGTTGCTGAGAAAGACTACTGCGGAACACAGTAGATTGGGAAATAAATCAGAACTGAGCAGCTGAGACTGCAAACTGGAGCTCTAGCAAGAATACTGACCTGACTGTTCATGCAATGAATCTAAAACAGTCTGTTAAAAGCGAATTGGTTACGAGATTAATATGAATACTGTGATTAATGAGTCACAGAGAGATGGTGTGCTTTAGGGGAGAGCATTTTCAGTGCTCATGGGAGGTGGGACTAGCACTGTGTGTGTGCAGGGTTAGCACTGGACTGAAAAAAAACAGACTGATTCTATTGAGTCTTGACCCTGCTGTCTGTATTCACTGTCAGAGACGCTGTCCCGTGGGTCACGCTGGCATTGGATTGCTTTGCTATATAGAAAATGCATGTCTGGTTTTAGCCACCATTGACCAATACCTACCTTAGCACAGCTTGAAACCTGCAAAGGTCAAGCACTTTATCCATTGAATCAATGTTATCACAGTACAATTTAAAAGGTCTTTATAACTGAAGTATAAAGGACTTTTTGTTTCTTCAGTATTTTGGAGTAGTAGTCTCAGCCTCAAATGGCATTCCATATTGTACCCACAACTGGAAATGGTTTCTCAAGTAAGTCAAAAGTAAAAGTACACAGGACTTTTTATCAGTATGCCTGGAAAGGTTCTGGGCTGCTATAACGAGCACTTTTATGATGAAAAAAAAAAAAACACTGGATTTGTGAAAGTTTGCCAGGTTAGTAGAAAGTAAAGCAAATTATCTACAAGCAGAGCCTTATATTCTGCTTGGTTTACATTTTTTTTTTTCAAGAGCCCAAAACCGAGACCGAAATTTCAAACAGTAACTCCTTCTAAAGCTACTGTACATCCGCCAAACTCTGAACAGACCTTCAGACCATTCTGGAATGGTGTGCTGACTTCTCTAACTGATTCAGACTTGTTTTTCGCACAGCAGATGATCAAAAATGTGAAACTTACATTGACGGAATCTTCAAATGGGCCAACGGAATGCTAGTTAATTCAAACTCTATTTTAATCTAAACAAACCACTAAAGGCCTTTAAAAGGTGCTATAAGCAATTTTAGCCATTCTGGAACTTCCACTCAACTTTTATTATACATGCCCCCTTTTTCCAAAACACCACCCACCAAAGATTGCATTGAGACTGTCACCGGACATTTGAGCAGCAGTCTGTCTTCTCACAGGTGAATCTGAATATGACTTTAAATGGAGTTCATAAACTGAAGTTCAGGAGGAGCTCGCTCATCTAATCTGCAGGCTACAGAGTATATAAGCCGCAGTTTACCTCACTTTAGTGACAGTCTTTCCCACATCTGGCCCCACCCACTTACCCGCAGTAGATCTATGCAATGAGAGACTTTGACGCTATTCTGCTACTGCTAAAATAATCTCCTCTCTCGTAAATACTTATTCAACAGATGCTGCCACAGCAACTACCTATTTTTATATTTTTGCAGCAATGGCGGCTGCCATTTTAATAGATGTGTTCTAAAACTTTCGTTTTGCAGCTTCAATTTAAGGAGGCATAGTTCCCATGCACTCCAGTGCTTCAATCCAGTTCTGCCTCACATGTGGTTCCTCTCAGTTTAATTGCTGTGCTTCAGCTCTCTCCACCTCTCTCACAGCTCCGGAGAAATCTCACTCAAATGAATCACTTCAATAATGATCGCAAGTCCATTTCCCCTGCGTTTCTTTATGCAGTAGATATCGGCAGCTCTTTTTATTTTCAGATGAATATTTTGTTGCTCATGTTTAATTGTTTCTAAAGCTGTATTCCCAGGAAGTCGTCAAAACTGTACAGCTGGTAGTGGATGTATGGGGTTTCAGGCTTCTGCAAGCAATATTCTCAGTTATTCATTCATCATATCCCTCATACTGCATCAATTCTGCTTTTGAAGCGGCAATATTTCATTTTACTAGATTACTTGGTTCTCGATCATGATCGTGCGTTATGCCAGCGTGGAGGCCGCGTTGCGTGGGTGACTGAGTTTAGGTTCACAAATGTTCATCTGTTTAACACTTTTCTTTTGCATGCCTGAGTGTACATCCCATTGGGGAATCGGGTTCAAATATTCATGAGTATATATAATGCATAAGTACTTCAGTATACGCGGTCTAATTGCATCCATTAAGTTGAGATGATACTTCTATCACAAAGTGTTTCTTGACTTCATATGTCTATATTCACTGTTCGCTTACGACTCAGTACACTTGACTTTGCCTAGCTACGTGCCTTCATACGTAAACCTCTCTACAATAATGCCAATATTCTAATATTGGCTATGGTGTTTGAGCCCTGCCTATTTTGGCGTGGAACTGTCCGTTATAAAAACAGGTGCACAGACACCATTTCCTCAAAATTTCTTTCTTCAAGACAGTGATCATCTCTTGTCTAGAAGCCCTCTACCTTCACTGTCGATATACACGAGTCAGCGGGCAGAATCTTTGGGGAACAACCATCCGTAACTGCGTGCCCTCCGACACCTAGTGGTAGACATTGCCCATTATATTCCTGTATTTCATTAACAGTACAATGAAGATAGCTGCTCTAATACAAGATATTATCAAATCAAGTTACTAATTCCTATATCCAGCTATGTTACATGTTTCACTTTATTAGAGTAATTCTCTAATAAATTCTGGCACAATTACAGCATATATTTGTATTTTTTGGGTTACTAAAATTATAAATTATTTTATTAGTATTGGACCATTAAGCTGCCTAAAAAATAGGGCCTTCCTAAACAATGGAGCTTTATCACTTTTGAAATTCTAGCTCCATTACTCAAATTTCTGCATACAGTTCATTGTCTGCATCCGCTGGTAAAAATATAAGCTCCCCATTAATGCTGTTTACGTTTGTTTAACAACATCACTTTTATTTTAAGTTATCTATGCAATTTGGTCATTTTGCCCTGTTTACTACATTCAGTATATGTTTGTGGTCTGCGTAGTAACACTTAGTAGCAGGTAAGTATGGTATTTGTATAACTTTATTGGGGATAAGAAGTGACATTTTTTCATAATGTCACTCAATCTTTAGAAGTGTACATGTGCATGCATGTAATTATTACTCATGATCAAAAGATTCTACCTAATATCAAAATTAAATCATTTCTCTAGTTCTCCATCTTCTCCACCCCAGCCTTAAGATGTGAACAGACAAGTCCCATTCTTCACTTATCCAATAACAATAATCTTTGTTTACTAATTTCTCTATACTCATGTTCCTGAAACGTCAACTGCATTCTGTCCCCTAAAATAAGCATTAGAAGTCCAAGGTTTTTCCCTCTATCGGCGCAAGTACAGCCCCCTCTTCAGTGGCCAGTTTGCCATGTATCTAAGTTTTCACAGATTGTTATCTATTACACAGATTTGTGATAACTCTAATGTTTTTTTCAGGTTTAAGGTTCTCTTTCATGTGACAAATTATCCTTCTCTACAAAAATGGTATTTGCGGTAATCATTTAAATTTCCTTTCACAGGATTTTACGCAGGTTTTAAACAGTCCAATATGTGTTTATCCAGGTGCCGCAACTGCAGCTTCTCGGGCCATGGGATTAAACCTCACACAACTCCGCAAAGCAGCGCAAATGTGCTGTCCAGGTGCTACAACCCAGCATCTCGTGTCCCCTGACTAAACCTCCCATAACACCGCAAAGCAGCACAAATGTGCTGTCCAGGTGCTGTCAATAGTGCCTCTAATGCTACATGCGACTAAGACTTCCAAGATACGCAACCGTGGTGTGCTTTATGCCCCAAATGATCTATTTTATAGAAACTGCCGAAGCTGTTCCCCACTTAGGGCTGCGGCAGTGCCCCTCTCGAATGTAATTGTAATCATGTTTTCCCAACTAACCCTTTGCTTCTCTTACAGGCGTATAAACAGTTTTCTATTTTACAAGCGCTCTCATTTTCAAATTTTTATACCTTTTATCAAAGTGCATCTACAACAACAGAAACACAGCAGTTTACTTTTACTTTACTATGCTTTACTATACTCTCTCCACTGCCATAGTGGAGTGAAAAGGCACCATCTTACCAATTGCTCAAGATGGCGCAGAGTATGGCTTGCTGCGCTGCGAGCGCGATACAATATTGCAGTTTTTGGTTTGTTTTGTCTACAATTCTTGTGTTTTTCATCTTGGATGTCATCTGCCTTATTGTCTTATTATAGACAAACACTTGGACATTGGTTCTTCAATAGCATACCGAAAACATATTTTCAAACACGACAGTGGAGCCCTTTGTCTGGGCAGCCGTCAGCAGAAACGCAGCCAGAAAAGCAGAGCCGGCATTCTCGTCAGACTAAGACATCATGCAACTCGACCCCCGCTACCGGCATTCTACTGGCAAATGTTCAGTCTATGGACAACAATCTCTGTGAGGTGAGAGTACGCACCTCTTTCCAACGAGAGATGAGAGACTCCTGCATTATCTGCATTAAAGAAACTTGGATGTCTGCAGAAGATCCAGACTCAGTCATCGAACCCATGGGTACAGAGTGAAAGACCTCTCAGGTAAAAGCAAAGGAGGTGGTGAATGTTTTATGATCAACAAATCCTGGTGTGATCAGAGAAACGTACATTCTATCAAATCTTTCTGCTCTCCTGAACTGGAATTTCTCATGCTTCTGTGTCAACCATTCTGGCTACAGAGGGAATTCACAGCGGTCATTATCACAGTTGTGTACATCCCCCCACAAGCCAACACAGACCGGGCACTCAAGGAACTATATGAGAGTATAAGCAATCAGGAAACCGCGTACAGTGAGGCCATGTTCATTGTGACCAGGGACTTTAATAAAGCCAACTTCAAGTCAATAGGACCGAAATACTACCAACACATCAGTTTCAACACACGAGGGGACCGGGTTTTGGTACATTGCTACTCTCCCTTCCGTGATGGCTACAAATCCCTCCCCCGCCCACCATTTGGCAAATCGGACCACTCTTCCGTTCTGCCCCGCTTACAGGCAGAAACTGAAACAGGAGGCACACGCCCTCAGAACGATCCAGTGCTGGTAAGACCAATCAGATTCTGTGTTACAGGACTGTTTTGATCACGTGGACAGGGTGATGTTCCGGTCCGCCTCCGAAGATGACATCGAGGTCTACACAGATACCATAACATGTTTCATCAGGAAGTGCATAAATGATGTATTGCCGACCAAAACAAGATCTACAGATCTACCCTAACCAGAAACCGTGGATTAATAGAGGTGTTTGTTCGGCACTTGATGTGTGGACCTCTGCTTTTAATTCCGGAAACGTGGAGGAGCATAAACAAGCCAGTTATGCCCTCCGAAAAACTATAAGAGTAGCCAAACGCAAGTACAGGGACAAGATTGAAGAACAATTCAACACCACTTGAACTCTAGAAGCAAGTGGCAGGGAATTACTATCAACACAGACATCCACCGTGAACACGGTTGCCTCTCTCCCAGATGAGTTTAATACTTTTTATGCTTGTTTTGAGGGAAACAACACTGCCCTTGTGGAGGGAGCTCCCACAGTCCGAAGCTAGACAGGTTAGTTCACTCTCCATCTCTGTAGCGGACATAATCTGATCCTTCCGACGGGTGAATATCCGTAAAGTCGCAGGTCCAGACGGCATTCCGGGCTGCGTCTTCAGAGTGTGCGTGAACCAACTGGCTGGTGTTTTTACAGACATTTTCAACCTTTCCCTCTCCTAGTCTGTGGTCCCCAAATGCTTTAAACGTCCACCATTGTACCTGTACCAAAGCAATCCAAAATCACTTGTTTAAATGACTGGTGTCCTGTTGCTCTGACCCCCATCATCAGCAAATACTTTGAGAGGCTAATCAGAGATTACATCTCCTCTGTGCTGCCTGCCTCACTGGACTCACTGCAGTTTGGTTACCGCAACAAACGCTCCACTGACGATGCCTTATATATACACTACACATTGCTCTCTGCCACCTGAAAAAAGGAACACACATGTGAGAATGCTGTTTGTGGACTACAGCTCAGCATTCAAGACCATAATACCCTGCAAACTTGACATGAGGCCTGGGCTTAAACAGCTCGCTGTGCAGCTGGATCCTGGACTTCCTGTCAAGCAGACGCCAGGTCCTTAGAATGGACAGCAGCATCTCTTCACTGACCCTCAACACTGGAGCACCCGCAGGGCTGTGTTAACAGCCCACTCCTGTATTCCCTGTACTCACATGACTGTGTGGCAACAAATAGCTCCAATGCCATCATTAAGTTTGCTGATGATATGATGATAGTAGGTCTGATCACTGACAATGATGAAATTGCCTACAGAGAGGAGGGGCACACTCTGACACACTGGTATCAGGAACACAATCTCAGTGAGACGTCAGTAAGACCAAGGAGCTTGTGATGGACTTCAGGAGAAAAGACAGAGAACACAGCCCCATCATCATCAATGGAGCACCGGTGGAGAGAGTCAGCAGCTTCAAGTTCCTCTCTGTCAACTTTACTGAGGAACTCACATGGTTCTACACCAGCACTTTCTGATCCAAGATGGCGACGCGGTAGCATGCAGCGGCCACTCCGGATCCACAATGGTGCTATTTTTGTTAATAAAGCCCGACTTTTGCAGCACATGGACATCGGAGCAACCGGTGTTCGTGTCTACCATCGCCAGACACTACTAAAATATAAGACTCATGCAAAAACCAAGCTGCATGATGACCTGCAGGAGGCGCTACGCGTACTCGGCTTGCTGCGGAGACCAGGCCTCCAGTCCTCGGCGTCGCCTGATGCCGGTGGCCGGGGGAGAGGACGTCGTAAGCGGTGTGCGAGAAAGCGGAAGCACGGCAAGAGGGCGGGGGTTCATGCTAGGCTAAAAACAAACCCTAGCCGGCCGGCTCTCCCGTCGATCCTGCTCTCAAATGTTTGCTCCCTGGACAATAAACTGGACTATATCCAACTCCAGCAGGCTACGCAGCGTGAGATTGCTGCGTCTTTGTTTTCACGGAGACGTGGCTCAGCGACAGAGTTCCGGATGCCGCCATTCAGCTAGACGGGCTCACCTTGTTTCGTGCCGACAGAAATACAGCTCTCTGCGGTAAGACTCGCGGTGGTGGCTTGTGTGTTTACATCAACACGGAATGGTGCAAGAACTCTATGCTAGTCTCTAGTTACTGTTCATCGCTGTTGGAGCTTGTGACTGTTAGATGCAGACCTTTTTATCTACCACGGCAATTCACCACTGTTTACATAACCGGAGTTTACATTCCCCCCAGTGCTAATGCTAAGGAAGCGCTCTGTGAACTGTATGGGGCTATGAGCGAACTGCAGAACGCTCACCCCGACGGACTGTTTATTGTCGCCGGAGATTTCAACCATGCGAATCTCAAGACAGTGCTCCCTAAATTCCATCAGTATGTGGACTTTGCAACGAGAGGGGCGAACGCGCTTGATCTTGTTTACACAAACATCCCAAGCACGTACCGGGCGGAGCCCCGCCCCCACCTCGGCTACTCAGACCACATCTCTGTTATGTTAATTCCAGCATACAGACTGCTCGTCAGACGCACAAAACCGCTTCAGAAGCAGGTCAAAACCTGGCCAGCAGGAGCCATCTCTGCTCTTCAGGACTGTTTTGAGTGTACTGACTGGCAAATGTTCAGGGACACTGCAACATATGGCGATTCTACCAACTTGGAGAAATACACAGCATCAGTGACCAGCTACATCAGCAAGTGCATTGATGATGTCTCTTTCTCCAAGACCATCACCACACGCTCCAACCAGAAGCCGTGGATGACTGCGGAGGTGCGCACACTGCTGAGGTCCCGAGACTCCGCCTTCAGAGCAGGCGATAAGGCAGCCCTAAGAACAGCTAGGGCCAAACTGTCACGGGCAATCAGAGAGGCAAAGCGCACACACGCCCAGAGAATCCACAGTCACTTCCAGGACAGCGGTGACACGCGGTGCATGTGGCAGGGCATCCAGGCCATCACCAACTACAGGACAACATCAGTTGCCTGTGACAAAGATGCCTCCCTTCCAGATGCAATGAATGACTTCTACGCTCGGTTTGAAGTGCAGAACGATGTGGTGGCGAGGAAGACCACCCCTCGTCCCAACGACCAGGTGCTCTGTCTTACCACGGCAGATGTGAGGAAAACTCTACGTAGAGTCGACCCACGGAAGGCTGCTGGACCAGACGACATTCCTGGCAGAGTGCTCAGAGGATGTGCAGACCAGCTAGCAGATGTTCTTACCGACATCTTCAACATCTCTCTGAGCAGCGCCGTCGTTCCAACGTGCTTCAAGGCCACCACCATCATCCCCATGCCAAAGAAGTCTTCAGTGTCCTGCCTCAACGCCTACCGTCCCATCGCACTTACACCCATCATCATGAAGTGCTTCGAGAGGCTCGTCATGAGGCACATTAAGACCCAGCTGCCCCCTCACTAGACCCACTGCAGTTTGCGTATCGACCAAACCGTTCGACGGACGATGCCATCGCCACAACCTTCCATCTGGCCCTCACCCACCTAGACAATAAGGACTCATACGTTCGAATGCTGTTCATAGATTTCAGCTCAGCATTCAACACAATCATTCCCCAGCACCTGATTGGAAAGCTGAACCTGCTGGGCCTGGACACCTCCCTCTGCAACTGGATCCTGGACTTCCTGACTGGGAGACCTCAGTCAGTCCGGATCGGGAACAGCATCTCCACCACCACCACACTGAGCACTGGGGCCCCCCAGGGCTGTGTGCTCAGTCCACTGCTGTTCACTCTGCTGACTCACGACTGTGCAGCAAGGCACAGCTTGAACCACATCGTCAAGTTCGCCGATGACACGACCGTGGTGGGTCTCATCAGCAAGAACGACGAGTCAGCATACAGAGAGGAGGTGCAGCGGCTGACGAACTGGTGTAGAGCCAACAACCTGTCCCTGAATGTCGACAAAACAAAAGATATGGTTGTTGACTTTAGGAGAGCACAAGGTGAACACACTCCGCTGAACATCGACGGCTCCTCTGTGGAGATCGTCAAGAGCACCAAATTCCTTGGTGTTCACCTGGCGGAGAACCTCACCTGGTCCCTCAACACCAGCTCTATCACCAAGAAAGCCCAGCAGCGTCTCTACTTTCTTCGAAGGCTGAGGAAAGCACATCTCCCACCCATCCTCACTACATTCTATAGAGGGACTATTGAGAGCATCCTGAGCAGCTGCATCACTGCCTGGTTTGGGACTTGCACCGTTTGGACCACAAAGCCCTGCAGAGGATAGTGAGGACAGCTGAGAAGATCATTGGGGTCTCTCTTCCCTCCATCAAAGACATTTACAAAAAACACTGTATCCATAAAGCAACCAGCATTGTGGACTGACCCCACACACCCCTCACACAAACTCTTTACCCTCCTGCCGTCTGGCAAGAGGTACCGAAGCATTCGGGCCCTCACGGCCAGACTGTGTAACAGCTTCTTCCCCAAGCCATCAGACTCCTCAATACTCAGAGACTGGTTTGACACACACACACACACACCGTGTCCTGAGTCGCACTTTAAATTACTGTCACTTTATAACTGTCTGCTACCTCAATAACTGCTATGTGCATAGAACACTATCTCATAGTATGTTATGTGTACGTTTTTAGAAACTGTCATCTTTTTGCACTACTGAGTACTGGTCGGCGCTGCACTGTGTCTATTGTCCTGTTCATTGTCAGTAATTTGTTGTACTGTCCCGTACTTTGCACATGTTTGCACATGCACTTTATATAGGTATATATAGGTATTTTATATAGGTATTTTATTTCATTGTGTTGTCTCATGTGGTCCTGTGTTTGGTCCTTTGTTGTTTTTATGAAGCACCATGGTCCTGGAGGAACGTTGTCTCATTTTGCTGTGTACTGTACTAACTGTATATGGTTGAAATGACAATAAAAACCACTTGACTTGACTTGACTTGTAGAGAGCATCCTGACTGGCTGCGTCACTGCATGGTATGTCAACAGCAACGCCCTCAACCACAAAGCCCTGCAAAGGGTGGTGTGACCTGCCAGACACATCATCGGAGTTGAGCTTTCCTCCCTCCAGGACATCTATACCAGGCGATGTTTTAAAAAAAGACTCCAGCCAGCCGAGCCATGGGTGAAGCCACCGACTTCATGACAGCTTCTTTCCAAAAGCAATCAGACTTTTTAACTCTTGATCGCTCACGATAAATACATCAGCACCGCACTTTGTTAGCCTCAGGCTGGACTCACATTTTATACTTCTCTTAATAACACACTGGCAACTGACTATCAACCAACAGTTGAATGTCAACACAACACTTCATATTTATTTCCACTGTATATTGTATATTATTTTTATTGTATACAGTCTTCTTATTTTGGATATTATTAGGTGCACATTTTATTGTGTCATAATATGTGGGGGGGTTTAAACATTGGGTCCAGAGACGGAGCGAGCGGAGTAGTCAGAGGAGTCATCTCAGGATGAAAAGCGGGCAGAAAGAGCAGGAGTTTGAGAGTCAGGATATAGTATTCTATAAATATTTATCTAAAAGCTCTTATGATCTTTCCATGTGTTTGCTGTCCTTTATTGTAAGCACCTTTTTGGGGGGGTCAATTTAGAGCAAGAGCTGAGCCTCTTCCTCGAGCACCTCCTTTGCTCACAGCAAGCAACATAGGTTTACCCTTTACCACTCAAAAAAGATATGGGCAGGTAAACTCCAGAAACCTGAATGTTCCACTTCAACTGCTACACTATAAGACTGCAAAATAATTGACAGGTAGAAAGCAAATCCAATTCCTCTGTCCATGGTCAGATTTTAGTTTACTGTTACCGAGAAAGGTGAGATATCTCAGGACAATTATTTCAGAAATATCTTTCTGTGAGAAGGAACATTTTATGCATACTATCGCTTAAAGCACATATAATCTGCTGTAAATTTCTCTGTCTCTCTCTCTCTTTCTCTCTGGCAAGTAGAGCCATGGCAGGAATAACAATAGCTTCAAGTCAAAAGCATCAGATGGACACGACTATCTCAACCTGTGCGATTCTGTGTAATTTAAATTAACTTCAGTCAATCAAACATAATGACTATTACCATCGACACAGAGTGCTGGTAATGACTGGGTTCTCCAAACAACAAATGAAACATTTCACAAGTTGTGCTATGGCAGACAGCAGCTTGTCTGTGAGGCAGAGAAAGGAGAGATATTAATTATGTGCTGGCATTGTTATTTTGTATTCTCAGTGTTAGCTATGGGCACAGTATATGCTCAATCAGTGGATTCATCTCCCCAGACACACAAAGAAAACAATCGTTGTTAAGAATAACACAAGAGATGATATGAGAGAGCTGAGTCCTGTTACACAGCAGTGCCATTAAGAGGATTAAAAAAGGGAACTTGATCCATTATAGACCACTAATAAATGAACATGGCGATAAAGATATGGAGATGAATTGATGCAGGGAGATAAAATAGAAAGTGTAATTCTCCTTAATGGGCAAAATCTGTTACACATATAGCACTGTTAAAATAACAGATGTCGTAAGTGGAAATTTTAGCAAGATCAGGTCATATATAGAGGAACTCTGCACAGGATCATGCAGTATTTCACTTAAAAAGTCATTCTAAATTTGTAAAAGTCAAAAGAACTATCCCTTTAATTACAGATAGATAGATAGATAGATAGATAGATAGATAGATAGATAGATAGATAGATAGATAGATAGATAGATAAACTGACTTTGAACACATGACCTGCTGAATCACTCTGAAATCACTTTAAAGGATTTATGTCCCCACATCAATCTGTTCTGAGTGCCCTTTCCCAGTACATACTAACTAATGAACTAATGAATCACTATGATTTAAAGCCCAGTAAACAAATGATATTTAAATGCACACTATGAGAACACTGTTAATATGTTACTTGAACATTCCCATCATGCCACTTAGCTAAAGTGAAATGGTCAATAACTCTCTAATGACATTTGATTGCAGTGGATTCTGCTCATGTTTTAAATTCATGCCTGAAGCAGTCACAAAAATGCAGATACAGCAATCCTTGAAGAATGTAGCAGCTGTGATTGAATAAGGTTGTGCTGGAGTGATACATGCAATTTTATAAACAATGTCATTGGAGGCCTATACATACACATGTGAGAGTATCTCTCACCTTAGGCTTCTTGCGGAGGTTGGGAGAGAGCTTCAGGCTGGTGACACAGCCACGGTCATCGCCCACGATGATGATGGGGTGAACAGGGTTGAACTCAATGTGTGATAGCTTGGTCTTTTTCTTGGCCACCACTGTTTGCTGACAGAGAGCCTCAGATTTGTTAATGCCGAGGTCAAACACATGAACCTGAGAGAGAGAGAGAGAGAGAGAGAGAGAGAGAGTGAGACCATGGAAAAGAGAAAAATAAAGAGAGAGATATAAATGGAGGAGATTTGGGCAGTTTCATTCCACATATGTTTTTGTTATTAACTTATGTTTCAGTGTGAAGCAGACCCCAGCACCTCCATAATGTATTCTTTTGTTTTGAGTGTTAACAAGTCTATGATGCATTTGTGTGTATTTGCTTGCATTTCAATATACTCATTTATATGAGCACTGGTGTGTGTGTGTGTGTGTGTGTGTGTGTGTGTGTGTGTGTGTGTGTGTAAAGAATTCAGACCATCTGGTGCAGAGGACTATATTATTTGTGTACTCTTGGGATTGTTTGTGTGTATGTCTAAGAACATGTGTTTGCACAAGTGAGTACATATGCCTCAGTGTGTGTATGTGTATTTACTACCTTATATTCTACTGCTTTTCAAGCTTCAGGTTACTGAGTAAAAGCTGAATTTAACACTATATCACCTCACATTTTCTCACTTTCTGGACTCATCTTTCTCCATTCACATCCATTCTAAAGTCAGACTGATTACACTGTTAATTTGGCTAAAGTAGGCAGAAAGTTCCATTAAAATCAGTCTGTGTTTATGGAAATTCTAATCACTGCCCTCCAGTGGCCGAAGCTGTAGTTGTTGTTGAACATATGGGCGTGGATGAGATTCAGTTTCCAGATGAAATGTCGACAGAGTGGTGGCAAAAGCGAGTTGTATTTTTAGTTCTAAATGTTGTAATAGAATCAACAGGAATGCATATTTCATTAACCATATACCCCAACCCAAACCATCACTGGAGTTAAAAAATTATGCAAAAATGTCAAATGGAAGATGCCGCTTGTCAGTAATTCTGCGGTACGAGGTTGATTGCATGCTACATGACATGCAATCATGTTGTCAAAAGTAGCTGTGTATTTATTTATGTTTTGCATGTAATTGTCACGTTAAGATCTCTGAGGCAGAGGGATGACTCAATCGCAGGGTTTATTGACAAGGAAATAGTTGAGAGGCAAAACAAACAGGTGAGGTAATCCAAACACAGGTATGACACAGACAGCTGGTGAGTAAACTCCAAACAGGGTATGAAACAAAGTGCATATGATTAGAAAACTCGCAACAGTCTTTCGGTCCTTGTAGGAATCATGACAAACAAATCGCTGGAGGAATACATGGAGGATGAAACATACACCAAACTCAGACGATGGGAACAAATAACTAGGTAGGTAAAAAAACTGGTAAGTATTACAGTAGCTAGGAAGTCCGTAGTCTAAGAGTGTACATAGACGAGAACAGACAAATGACTGAGAGTGAAAGCAGTGTTTTTATGCAGTCCATGATTAGAGTACTGATGACGTGCAAGTGCATGTAATCAACTCAGGAGAGTGAGCGCTGTGAGGGAGAGGGAGTCTGGTGGATCCATGACAGTGATATATAAATTGCCAATATTTAATTAGATTTTAGCAGATGTTTTAGCAGTTGTTTTAGAGGGCTCTTAAAAGCATGTAATTGACTTACATTTTTCCCTGTCTTTTGCATTTATATCACAGTTCAGGTTAAACACTAGTGAAGGGCTTGGGACAGTACACATCTTGTGGTGCCATCAGACAATCAGCATTGTCATGACATCACTTTTCTGTGGCTCCAGGGTGATTAGTCACTTAACAACTATGGCAATACTTAATATTTTGATTATCTTTTAATTCTACTCCATTGATATTCGTTTGTTGTTTGAGTAATGCAAACCAATGGACAAGAATATGCTTTTAAGGTGGAAAGACAGGTTGTTGGGCACCCAAGGCTCATCGATGCATGAGGGCAACGAAAGCTATCCCGTCTGCCCTGAATCGACAGAAGGTCTACTGTGGCACAAATCAGAGAAAATTGTAATGATGTTACGGTAGGAATGTGTCACAACACACAGTGCATAGCACCCTGCTGTGTATGAGGCTGCCGCAAACTGTTCAGAGTGCCCATGATGACCCCTGTCCATTGTCGAAGTGCCTACAATGGGCACACAAGTATTGAAACTGGACCTTGGAGCAGTAGAAGAAGGTCATCTGGTCTGATGATTCCTGTTTTCTTTTACATCACATGGACGGCTGTGTACCTGTGTGCCATTTACCTGGGGAAGTAATGGCACCAGAAAGCACTGTGGGAAGATGAGAAGCGGGTGAAAGGAGTGTGATGCACTGAGCAATGTTCTACTGGCAAACCCTGGGTCCGGCCATTCATGTGTACGTCAATTTACACATGTCACCTACCTAAACATTGTTGCAGACCAGGTACACACCTTCATGGCAATGGTATTCCCTGATAACACTGGCCTCTTTCAGCAGAATAATGCACCCTTCCACACTGCACAAATTGTTCGGGAATGGTTTAAGGAACATAATGAAGAGTTCAAGATGTTGCCCTGGGTTCCAAATTCCCCAGATCTCAATCCGATTGAGTATCTGTGGGATGTGCTGGACCAACATGTCCGATCGATGGTGGCTCCACCTCATAACTTACAGGACTTGAAGGATCTGCAACTAATGTTTTGGTTCCAGATACCACAGGAGACCTTCAAGGGATCTTGTAGAGTCCATACCTCGGAGGATCGGCGCTGTTTTGGCGGTGCACAGAGGATCAACAGCATATTAGGCAGGTGGTCATAATGTTTTGTCTCATCAGTGTAAATTTCATGTACGTGTCATACTTGTTATTTTTAACTTGCATTTAAATTTACGAGTAATCAATTACAAATTGTTTTGTGAGTTAGAGTAGTCGACTACACTTTATTTTTAAATGCCCATCCCTAGTATTTACGTTTCAGATTATTGCCTCAAAAAATAAAAAAATATATATATACATTTTGCTTGCAAAATTGAGTGCACAGAAGCAAAGATGTCAGATTTCAAATCACATACTTCTGGGAGGTCCTGTGCAAGCCAAGCAACTGCCATTGAGATGAAAGATAGGCTTCTTTGCAGCAAATGTCAAACGAAGACCCACTGTATCACCAATGTACCCTTGAGCAAGATTGATTGCTCAAGGGGGTTGTCTCTGTATTAAGTGTACTGTAAGCTTTGGCTAAAAGTATATGGTTGCTGTTGGTGGAAAATTTGAAATTATGTGTCTGGCAGATACACAGATGACAAGACTTGGCTTCAGGTTAACAGAGCCCTGGGCCACAAATGAAGTCTGTGGATGATATTATTTCATCCTCTGCTATATTCAGCAGGAGAAATCCAAATTATAGAGACAGAGAGAGAGGGGTGAGTGAGAGACAGGTGATTATAATTCTTATCATCCTCATTGTCATTCATGCATCATGCTGCCCACCTAAGCATGGTCACTGCACTGGCAGATGAAAGACAAATATGGGCTGAGATAGAGAGAGGGTGCAGGATGCAGGCTTGGGTACTCATTAGTAAATATTTGTGAAGCAGCATGCCTCATAATTAGTCAGTGAGCATGAATCTATCTTAACAGACCGATGATATTCTGGGCAGATGATACAGCGCTGTAGAGGACACGTACCAAGTAAGGACTAATGATGCCATCTGTATCCTCAAGAGTAACACCAAATCTATCACAACAAGTTTGTGGCTAAAAGCTCCGATGCCCATCTACTGTAATGATCAGTGATTGTTTGACAGACCAGTGTGAACCGAGAGGAGTATTTTATTACTCAGAGGTTGCTCTTTCATAGCTCACGAGACTTAATACAGTTTTCATTTATGATTTATCTAGTATCAGCTTTGTTTCTTTATGTTTCTCTTTAAAATCCTTATAAAAATAGAATCAAATGAGATGGCAAAGCAATATCACACGAGGCCTAGTGTCACAATTAATAACAGCCATGCTAATATTTAAAGGTGCAATATGAAAAAAAATTTGGTAAAATTTGCCTTTTTACCAATGTGTGAATGGCTTGTAATGCAACGTAAAAAATTAGCCCTTCCCGGACTTCCTAGGTTACCTATTAAAGCCTGTAGATTGATTTTCATGTGATGGGAGCAGGTCGGTCTTGCCAGGAAAATCCAACGCATGTGGCATTTATGCACGCTACCGAGAGCCTTGCCTCAATAATAGCTTCTCTTCCATGTCAACAGACAGTCTGCAACACTAGGTAACGTTATCTTAGAGATGGAAACCAGCAAACATCCGGCTCCCAGCACAACACTGACTCCTACACAAATTCAGAATAAGCCAAAAAAACAAAAACATCTATATATCAAATCTTGCTAAGTGGGAATGTGATCATGGTCAAGCAAAAACTAGTGAACATTGGCAGGGCATATGATTTCTGAAGGGACCTTCATTCGGTTTAGGGGATCAAAACCGACCCTGAATTGGCGTTCTTCTTATTGGACAGGTAAGCTTACATAACTGCAAAGTATGTGAAATATTGTGCCATAAGGATTGATCTGTGTAATTTTAGCTAACTTAATTCTTGCCTGCTAACGCTGACGAATTGCAAGCTGCCTTGCTATTTAACTTTCAAATTATTTCAATGATCTCTTTATACTACAATTCAGGTATACGGGATAAAGCTAAGCAAATACGGTGGTTTCTTGATCGTAGTACAACATATGACATACAAAACATACAATAGTGCAGCATAACTGCAGTGCAACAGTAAACTGTCTGGTATAGTTCGGTAGTATGATAAGGAGT
This sequence comes from Xyrauchen texanus, assembly GCF_025860055.1. NCBI lineage: Eukaryota > Metazoa > Chordata > Actinopteri > Cypriniformes > Catostomidae > Xyrauchen > Xyrauchen texanus. Next base: position 14,812,032 of record NC_068309.1, read on the forward strand.
TTAGTTTAGTCTCAAAGTTTGTAGTAAAACAATCATAACTGTGTAATTGTAATTATGCAACCTCATCTGTCAGCATGATGCCAGTGAATCATGTTCAGTCTCTTTGTACGTTACGTAATTGTTTTGGAAGCTCGCTTGCTCATGTCCCTATGGAGTGTGTGCACGAGCGCAAGCACGAGCAACAGTTAGCTGGCTGTAGTTCACCTAACGGAAACAGGTGTCATTAATCTGAATCTTACATACTGCACATTTAACACAGCGTGATTTTGAGAGTGATATTGTTTTCATACAACAGTTCTATAAACACGAAGTTAATAATGAGTAACTTATATTTTAGACACAATATGGCCAGGTTTATTTTTCGTCTATTTTGCTCCACTAACAAAAATAGCTCCAAGCAAACCCAAAGCAGAATGAACAGTAGAGTCAGCGAGAAATGCACAGACTGACAAAACTCCAGATACAAGAGCTCAATCGATTTATTATTTTTCAGATTAATCAGCGATAATAGTTGTTTTTGGAACTATCGGTTATCTATTTATTTTATATTTTATTCTCATTTTAATGGATATTTTGTTCTTTTCAATAGGATAATCATCAACCCTTCATCAAGTGAGTATATAAGCTATTCACTTGGCAAATACTTACCTGTAGGGCATGGTAACGGAACTAAATGTTCATAATCGTTTATGGTCTAATGCTCAGTTAATAATACGATTAATCGGTTATTGGCTGTCTTCCTTATTGCTCATTGCATATAAAAAACCCAACTAAAGAGCACCTTCTGGAATTTACCTTACAGAATGAGGTCCTTCCAGGAAGTAGTGCTCCAAAATGTATCCCTTCACCTTAGTTATCTGTACTGGCAAAATCCAATCGGTCAACCTTTACCGTGTACTGTGCACAGGCAAGCAGAAAGTGATACAAACTGTGAAGTGTTCTAGTGCTGTTATATTAAATATTCTTGGGATGATTAATAATGTTTACTTCAGTAAAACCATGGTAATGTTTTTGATTTTACTACAAATATCTTAGTTGAACTATGGTTACTGTAGTGAAATCTTGGTTAATTTTCGTAAAGCGAGGGAATCAAAAACTATTTCAGAAATAAAATTCCTAGTATCACCAGTATCACAAAAAGATGCTGGTCAACCAGCTTTACCAGCTGAGTTTTGCTGGTGACCAGCTTAGCTATGCTCTTCCACCAGTTAAACCAGCACCAAATAAACAGTAACAGGCATAAAACATTGATTTTATGTTTAATTCATGATGATCTCAGCTGGTCTTTTCAGCAGAGAATATATAAATAAAATACCATGCTGAACCCTTTATTTTGAAAGCTACATGCTCAGCTTGTCCACCAATTGCAGGCATAATACCACAACAGCATTTGAGTTGTTTAGGTTTGTTGGGAAACAGAGTGTGGTCTATATTGGATCAAGCTCTAATATGCTTCCTGTAGAGGGCAGGTGTAATTTAGCCCGCAGGAGCCATGTGTTAGTAAATAACTGCACGGCAGTCCAAACTGATTGAGACTGTGAGATTGACAGGTGAAGCCTGAAGCACCCTTAGACAAGTACTAGATGTGTGATTCGGGACTGAATGCTAACGATAGGCCACAGATGTCATGGCTCTTGACTCTTACAGACAGACAGTGTTTGTGTGTGCACTGTAGATTCCAGGTGCAGCTAGGCACTGTTGGAAAGAGATCCCGCTGTCTGGCTGCTACTTTGTTTCATTAACAATAATTATGCTCCTCATAAGGGGGCAAGTTTGTGTCACTGTGAATATCCCTATGAGATTTTCATGTGAGAAAAGAAGGCTTTTCACTGTAATCACTTCAATATGCAGTTGGTTTATTGAGTGTTTTGGTAAATAATAGCTTGAATTTATCACTACAGGCACTTCTGCATCTTTTAGCACTATCATAAGTCAACTACAAAAAGTCCATAATACTCTACTGTACATCAATTCTCTGTCATTAGCTTGCACACTACAATAATGTTTTTAGACATTCTCTTTTAACTACTTAGAAGGTAGTCAAACTCTGTTTTCAAAAGCATGACTTGTGTTTTGGGCAAAATAGCATTGGATCTCATGTATGGAGCCAGAATGATCTCACAAAGAATATATTTACAAAATACAAGTAATAAATGCACTGCTCAATACACATTCACAAAATTCGATTCATAAATTCAAAATACAATTCCTACATATACAGGGTGCAAATATTTCCCCAATTGGCTTTTCCAGGAAGCCAATCAAATATTTCTCACTTAAATCAATTCAAAATATTTTTCAAATATGTATTAATCAAGTTCTTGAAATAATTTGCATCAAAACATTTGTGAATGTTGTTACATTACAGATCTTTGAATCTGCATTTGCAAATCGTCAAATGTGTGTGGATCCCTTCTTATTTGTGTGTGGCTTTTGGTTCCCTTTCGAGAGGTCTCTCCTATTGCGTAAGTAGCTTACGCTATGGGAAAACTCCGTTTCTCGAGAAATATTGAAGTCTTTATGTAAAACGCATTGCAGCTGCACAGCAGACAGCAATGAGCGAGGCAGCTCAGTCATTGGCTGTGCTGCGGCAACTTGCTCGAACCAATGACGGGCGACTCTGAACGCAGCGACCAATGAGCTGCTTCACGCCAGCGGCTCAGAGCCCGCCAAGATTGGCGTGGCTAAGGCTATATATTAGGCTCCGTCATGAGAGTTCTTTAGATTTAATCTCCTTCAGCAAAGACCTTCTCTTCGCTGGATCCTCTGGATTATTGGAGTCTTTTCGCCCGCCGTCGACAAGCCTACAGCAGGACTGCTACGAGGACGCCAGCGCCTTCAGCCGCCTTCAAAGCCTTCTGCTACGCCATCCGGCGCGCATCACCTTATATCCTTTACAAAGCAATAACTTTTCAAGTGTTCACCTCTGCAACGCTTTTTTGTCCTTAGTAAAGAGCAAATTCGAGGCGTTGTTTAAAATGCCTTCGACCTGCGCCTCGTGCAGAGGCCCTCTTCCTGACGGGGACCGTCACATTATCTACGCTCGCTGCCTGGGACCTGACCACGCAGAAGCTGCTCTCACTCGAGGCGGATGCCCCGAATGTGACTCCCTGGGCCTCACCGAGCTGCGCGCTCGCTTTGCCGCCTTCGCCGCGAACGAGCCTGCTACCACCGTGCTGCCATCCCCTCTGTTCGAGCCGCGTAACAAAAAGCGCCGCTCACGGAGGCCGCCAGAGCGGGCTTCACCACCACCCGAGGACTCCCTGCCGCCAGTTCTATTCACGCAGGCAGACCAGCATCCCTCCGGAGCGCTGGGTCTCGTCTCGTTCGGCGCGTCAGGGGACGACGGTGAAAAGGATGACAGCCTTTCCATTGACGCTGCATCCGACGACTGGCCGGGCTCGGCCTTCGACCCCGTGCCGTCGACACTAGCGGACACGAGCAGGGGCACCAGCATGGACTCAGAAATCGTCCGCATACTGTCCAAAGCCGTGGAAGACCTCGGGCTCGACTGGTCTTCTCCGGAAGAACCCGCCCGCAGCCGGCTGGACGAGTGGTTCCTGCAAGGGCGCCGGCAGGCCCCTCGACAGAGACCCTCCCCTTTCTTCCCCGAAGTTCACGACGAACTCACAAAGTCGTGGAAAGCCCCGCACTCTGCCTGCCTGAAGCCTTCTTTCTCTTCCTCGCTCTCCTCGGTGGACGGTGCGAGAGAAAGAGGCTACGAGGGAACCCCGCCCCTCGAGGAGGCTATGGCCAACCATCTGTGCCCACCCTCCACCGCTGGATGGAAAGCCAAAGCTTCTCATCCCTCGAAGCCCTGCAGATCTACCTCAGCTCTCGCCGGTCGCGCATATGCCGCCGCCGGCCAAGCTGCGTCAGCGCTTCATTCCATGGCTGTTCTGCAGGTCTATCAGGCCAAACTTCTCCGCACCATGGACAAATCTGGACCTGAACCTGAGGCTTTCAAGGACCTGCGCAGCGCCACTGATATAGCCCTGCGAGCCACAAAGGCCACCGCCCAATCCATCGGCCGGGCCATGGCTAAACTGACTGTCCTTGAGTGCCATCTGTGGCTGACGCTAACAGAAATGAAGGACGCGGATAAGGCGCCATTCCTCGACGCGCCTATCGCCCCAAGCGGCCTTTTCGGACCGGCGGTAAAAGAGTTCGCTGAACGCCCAGAAGAATTCGCAGGCTATGCGTCACTTCCTGCCTAAGCGCTCCAGCTCGTCACAGAGCCGCCAGAGACCACCTCAGCTGCAGCAGCGAGCCAGGGCGGCGCCTCCCGTCTCCCAGCCCAGACCTGAAACGGACACTTGACGCCGCTCGCGTTCCGCTAACCGAAAGCAGCAGCCTCAGCGACGGGGACCTCGGCCCAAGATCGTGCTGAACCCGGAGCCTCGTAAGCCTTCCTAGCCATAGGAAGAAAGAGAGAGAGTGCGTGTCTCGCAAAAGCCGGACCACTCTCTCCAAAATGTGTAAAACATTACCCAGTCCCCTTACAAGCGGCTGGAAATGTCTGTACAGCAGTCAATGGGCCAGTCACAGAACTCGCTCACCTGCAATCAAACGCCGTTTTAACGGCAACATGCAAAAATCACAAAAAGAGTCATTTTCTGCCTGTGTCACTAAGGGGTCACGTGTCCACACTAAAGTGCGCATTCCCACATATCAATACTGTCCAAACAGTGCTGAATACTTCCCCAGCTCAAGCTGGACGCCCCATAAATGTAGATCGTGTGCCTATTGTCATGTATGCACCACTACACACAAGCACTGTTCCCACAGTTATAAACACTTCCCCAGTAAAAGTGGGAAATACTATAAAGGTAACACGCGTGCCTGCTGTCATGCATGCACCCCTACACACAAACACTGTATGCATGCCCAAAACCCCCCGCCATGGCCGGAGGCTTTATGAAAATGGCGCGTGCCTACTACGGTATATGCACCCCCACCCATAAGCTGCCCATACAGTTTCAAACAGTTCTCTGGCCCATGCCATGAGCATCACAGATGCGGCCATGAGCCAAGAAACTCCCCGCTAAGAACGGGAAGCTTTATGAAAGTGGCGCGCGTGCCTATCACAATGTATGCACCCCCACCCGTAAACACTGTCTATACAGTTTCAAACATTTCTCCAGCTCATGCTGGAGAAACACTGGTTCTCAACACTCCGCTGGGGAGGTTCTCTGGAACCCGTTGAGGGGCCGTGCATGAAGGGCCCACAGATCGGGGCGGGGATGAAGAATCATCCTGTTGGCCTGCCTGAGGAGGTCCAGCCTCAACGGAATCGGCCATGGGGCAGATTGCATCATCTGCATCAGTTCTGAAAACCACGTCTGGTTTGGTCGTTAACATTCTGAACGAGCAAATCATTAAAGCTTTGTTCAGATGTCTGAGATCTAGGATGGGGCGGAGGCCACCGTCCTTTTTCGGGACGAGAAAGTAGCGGCTGTAAAAACCCGCCTCGCTCATAGAGGGAGGAACAGTTTCTATAGCGCTCTTCTCTGTCAGTTTGAGCACCTCGGTGCGTAGAACATGTGAAACATCTTTCCTCACTTTCATCTCGACCACCGCTGAAAAGCGGGGTGGTCTCTGGCGAATTGAAGCGAGTAACCGTGTCTTATTATGTTCAAAACCCATTTCGGCATGTCGGGATTTTTTCCCAGGCTTTTGCTCGCACAGATATGGGCTGAATGCTGGCTGGAGGCGTGTTGCAGTGACGTATGGACCCTGCCGTGCGAATTGCCTTGTGCTAAAACTGAGCTTACAGCTCTCAGAGGCGCGGGAGCGCGCTGAGCAGCTTTGTTGAGTGCCGAGTGCAGGGGTGCGTGTGAGATTACAGGCACGCACGCTATCTCCGTAATGCTCGCAGCAAACAAGGTACTTATTAAGAAGAAACAATAATGAAAACTGCTTATGATTGTAGGATTAATTGTTATTACATTGCATATTATTGCATATTTCTTGTTTAATAAAATGTATTTCATTCCCATCATTATTGCATCCCCCTTCTTTGTTTTTTTTTTGTTTATTGTTTTATTGTATGTGTACTATTTTAACCTTACCAAAGTTTAAGCCTTCTTGCATTGTCCACTGAGGCTATAAATTGTAAAATTAAAATAATTTAAGGTCAGAAATAACATCAGCCGTATAACAGGTTTCACCTCTTAAATATTTTTAAAAATATAATTAATGACACTTTAATTTATCATATTAAAAGATATACATAAATGTGCTGATGATGTAAACAAAGCAGTTAAATGTTGTAGATCCCAATCAAATAACAAAACTTAACATGAAATTCGAAAATATAAACTTCTGTCCTGAGACAGCTGAACCGTATGACTCAACAGCTTGAAGCCACAGCACTCTTTATTAGGCTTCTATTTTGTAGGTTGAAAGGCGATAAATAAATCATTTCCAGGTTTTTTTTTGGTTTTTTGACAGAAGTGCAAAAACAGCTTTTTATCAAGTTTTTCATTGTTAAAATATCTAAATCAGATATTTCTCACTGTTGTACTTATAGGAATGCATGAGTAACTATGGTAATGAGAAATTATATCCAACAATGTTGTGTGATTGGCTAAAGAGGACTTCCTAAATAAAACTGCAAATTTGTGAAATGAAAGTAAAGGCACACACAAATCAAAAGCGATCCACACACACGACGATTTGCAAATGCAGATCCATAAATAATAAAATAAAAATATTTTAATGCAAATTAATTAAATAACCTGATAAATAAAACTTTGAAAAACTTTTAGAAATTTTTAAGTAAGAAGTATTTGTGTGGGCAATTGGGGGAATATTTGTGTCCTCACTTGAATTTTTATGAATTGTATTTTGGATTTATGAATCAGATTTTTGAATGTGAATTGTGCTGTGCATTTCTGATTTATAATTTTTTTTTGTAATTATATTATTTTTGAAATCATTCTGGCTCCATACTCATGTGTGTAGTAACGGAGTTTGTGTTAGTTTATAGTGCATTAACTAATGTTAACTTTTGATTTTACAAATTTTTAATTTTACTATATGTTGTAATTAACTCTGTGAGTGCAGATTGCAACTTTCAATATCAGATTTGTATTTAACAAGATTTTCACATTGGTGCAAGTTTTCAAATTCAAATCTGCAACCTTATGAGTTTTTAAATGTTTAATATGTTGGGTTGCTTACCTTCCTATCAGCAGTGACAGCAGCAAAAACAGTGGAAGAGTGTGGAGACCAGGTCACATGTTCCACTGCCGCATTCAGGTCAAAGATGAACATAGGGGGCCTGTGAGAGACATGTATTGTTTCTTATATAAAAGAACACTTCAGATAAGATGTCTCAAAACAAAGCTTTAACAAAAACTATAGTGCTCCCACGCTGAATTCATTTAATGTGGGCATGCAGAGAAAGAGCCAGGGCCTTTGTTAAAACGTCAGTCTATATGTGGGCAGTCCTATCTGGGCTGAGCAGTGGGCAGTCAGAGCAACTGGTGTTTGATTGTAAAGATGTGAATATAATAGAGAGCCATGTCTGTGCCTTAAAGAACATCATCAAGACTTTGACCAGGCAAGTCTGTCACAATGAGAGCGGTAGAGTAAGAAATCAATAGTTTGACAGATGAATACATTTCTCTTTGTCTTTTGTCTGAGCACAAGTTCTTCACAATACTCTGTCTCTCACATTCTTTCTATGTTTATCACAGCCTGTACATTTGTTCTCACCAAATATCTAAATGGAACATACCTGTACACACTTTCAATACCTAAAGAAATATGATAAATTTGATGATTTTTTTTGCACAGTGACAACAAACAAAATTGCATAATTAATATTTCCAACCACTCCCCCTGTCTTCCACTGGAAACCTGCTTGGAAACAATCATTATTTTTGCAATTCAACAAACAACCAAACACAGTAACTGGCAAACTAAACACAGTAGCAACGTTGAAAGCACCACAAAGGCACAGTAATCCATAGCTGGACTCAATTAGACCTGTTGAATAGCACAAGAGCTCTTTGAGTGGCAGTATACTGCATCAAAGCACACTTATAACGCACACAACACATATCATGCAGTCAAGGTGACAGACTAATTGTGATCATGTTAAATGGTAAATGGTCTGCACTTATAAGCACTTTTTTTAACCTTAGAGGTTACCTTAGCACTTTACACTGTGTTCCAATCACCCATCCACCCTCACATTCACACACCAATGGCGGCAGAGCTGCCATGCAAGGCACTAGCCTGCCATTGGGAGAAACTTGGGGTTCAGTGTCTTGCCCAAGGGCACTTCGGCATGTGGAGTCGTGTGGGCCAGGAATCGAACCATCAACCCTGCGATTGGCAGCTGACCCGCTCTACCACCCCCGCCCACATAATTACCCCAAGGGTGTCCTTTTGCAGAATAGAGTCAGCCTAATTGATTTATCAACTGAATACACTGACAAGCTAATTGTTTATTGTAATTGAAAGAGTAATACATGTAGAATGAAATTAGGACCTGTGAAGGATAAGTAACAGGGTGCTATTTTAAGAGGCTGCAGACCGCAGTCTATTCACTGTAATATATTGCTGTAGGGAATGCTGTACTTGATTGTATGATCCCAGATTTTAACAGTCCAATCCGAGCTGCAGGAGATGAAGACATTGGGATGGAAGTGATTCCACCTCACAGCCTCAACAGCCATGTTGTGGGCCTCATACGTCTCAAGGAACTGGCTAGAATAGGATTTGGAGCACTGTGAAACACACACACACACACACACACACACACACACAACACACACACACACACACACACACACACACTGTTGATTACATTCTAATTTGTACATATACAAATTTCACCATTGCCAGTTTTACTCAATCTTCCCATGTTATATTACTCAACAATACATGTAACCAAAGGAACTTCAAATAACAGAGTTGATTCAACTAAAAAAAGCTTGTCAGCTTTACTTAATCATTGCGCGTTGGGATAACATTAATATTTTGTTTGGTTACCTGAAACTGGGCCGAGGATTTCTAGTTCCCAGCATGCTTTGCACATGACATGACAGGGAGAGTAAATATTAAAATACATTTTGATGTGCTTTATGTTGAGATTTAGAAGAATTTCTGTTTGTTTGTAGTTTTGGGACTTACCGTTATGGTAAAGAGTGGTGCCTAGGTTGAGGACATATACATTTAGCATATTCCACATATTGCTTTATCCATCCATTCACTGTGCTAACCATAACATTGTGACCAAATTGCACTCAGTAGTGCATCCTACCAGTATGCTAAAATTTCCTGTCACTAACTAGCATATCACTTAAAGAGTTTCATTTGAGTTATTTTAACATGTAAAATGTTGTTAGGTTTACTTGATTCAGAGTTAGGCTCCTTTTGCTTGAAGTATGTAAGTTGAATTACATCGTCATTTTAATTTTAGAAAACATGTGGAACCACTGTCCATGATTGAATCAAGTTCAGCCAAAGAGTAATTTTTCCAATGTAATAATCAAATGCAACACTCCATTTTTGAAATCTGAACACAGACATTTGATAGACATGAGCTTTGCTTGAAGCGAAGATAATCAGTGAATAAAAAAAGTTATCTTTGATAGCTGTAAATATAGTAATTTGGACTACTTCTATCTATCTATTACCACTACTTTGTGGTGCTTTTGTTTGGTGATTTTTACATTTATTTGGTCCTCTTTGATTTCATTGTATATAAAGAGTTGTGTAAATAAAAACAGTATCATATGGGTTTGGAATTACATGAAGGTGAGTAAATAATCACAGACTTTTCAATTTTGGGTGAACTACTCTTTAAAAAAAAACAGCATTTAAAAAAAAAATATATCAATTTTGATATGTTTTTGTTTGTCTTATCTAGCTCAAGAGAGGTGCTTAATTTATCAAATTCATTGTTCCCCAGGCACTATGGCAGCATGCCAAAAAACACAAGGGCTTTAAGCTTAATCAGAGAGATAAATCTGAAAAACACAGAGCTTTGGGCTGGTTGTCAGTCTTTAAGGAGACAGGAGGCAGTTTTCAGCCAGCAGTACTGTATGTCTTTGACATTCTGGGATTCGATAAGTCTCAAGCACAGCTGCACAACATTTTTGCCACTCTACCGCAGTAGTTGAGTCAAATCTCCTCCATGGAAAATTTGGATATGGAGATTGAAGAACAGGTGTTTTGGTCTAATGGTGATGTGTGATTTATTTAATGTACAAAATACTTTCTCCTACCCCAGATTAATTTGTAGAGACAGTGAAAACTGGCTCTGTGGCACTATCAAAACATTACTTTGTTTTTTGAGCATCCTGATCAGCATGACGCTGGCTCAACTATGGCAACTTATGTTAATTTTCACACTTCAACTTGAATATTCTGGGTTCAATACAAATTAAGCTCATTCAACAGCATTTGTTGCATAATGTTGATTACCACAATAAATAATTTTGTCTCATCCCTTGTGTATTTATAAAAAATTAAAATCGTTGTTATAATAAGGCATTTACAATTACGGAATTTACCAGATTACATTTAGTAAACAATGCTGCTCCTAAACAAAGAAGCAGATCATGTTTGAGAGAAGATAATCCACAAATTCTGTTTCATCTGTATAGCTTTAAATGCATTTAGCATGACAAATACAAGCCTATTTCTATAATTCAGGCACATGGCAAATTACTTGTGTTTTTGATAAGAGGTATTAACAGAATTGTGCTTATGTATGTGCTGTGTAGAAGTAGAAGGAAGTGGAGGAATGTTCGAGTCAGAATGGGTAAAACATTTAAAAGACAGATGGGAGAACATGTTTGCATGCATAGTCAGTAATTGAGAACAAAACAATTCATACAGAGCAAAATTCAGCATACAGATGAAAAACGAAACTATTTCTGGGCTGCCAAAATGAATAGTTTAAAGGCCTGTCTACCCCTGGCTGACACAGAGAGAAAGAGAGCGAGAAGGAGAAGACAGAATGTTATTAGCTGATGCTCCCCATGCTTCTGCAATGCCAGTGCAGAGACAGACTAATAAAAACACTAATAAAAAACACTTCCTCTCTGCTTGATGAAAGGGACTTTATATAAACACTGACTGCCCAGCAGGAGGCAACCACCACAAACACAACCAGCCACTATTCCCAGACTCAAAAACACTAGGATAATGAGATGACTCAAGACTGCAAACATCTGTTGAGAGGGATGTTGCGAAATCAAATCTGTTTAAAAAAGATATAGATAGATAGATAGATAGATAGATAGATAGATAGATAGATAGATAGATAGATAGATAGATAGATAGATAGAATATTGTATAAGACAATATTATAAGATATGATTTGATATTATATTATATTATACACTCACCTAAAGGATTATTAGGAACACCTGTTCAATTTCTCATTAATGCTATTATCTAATCAACCAATCACATGGCAGTTGCTTCAATGCATTTAGGGGTGTGGTCCTGGTCAAGACAATCTCCTGAACTCCAAACTGAATGTCAGAATGGGAAAGAAAGGTGATTTAAGCCATTTTGAGCGTGGCAGGGTTGTTGGTGCCAGACGGGCTGGTCTGAGTATTTCACAATCTGCTCAGTTACTGGGATTTTCACGCACAACCATTTCTAGGGTTTACAAAGAATAGTGTGAAAAGGGAAAAACATCCAGTATGCGGCAGTCCTGTGGGCGAAAATGCCTTGTTGATGCTAGAGGTCAGAGGAGAATGGGCCGACTGATTCAAGCTGATAGAAGAGCAACTTTGCCTGAAATAACCACTCGCTACAACCGAGGTATGCAGCAAAGCATTTGTGAAGCCACAACATGCACAACCTTGAGGCGGATGGGCTACAACAGCAGAAGACCCCACCGGGTACCACTCATCTCCACTACAAATAGGAAAAAGAGGCTACAATTTGCAAGAGCTCACCAAAATTGGACAGTTGAAGACTGGAAAAATGTTGCCTGGTCTGATGAGTCTCGATTTCTGTTGAGACATTCAGATGGTAGAGTCAGAATTTGGCGTAAACAGAATGAGAACATGGATCCATCATGCCTTGTTACCACTGTGCAGGCTGGTGGTGGTGGTGTAATGGTGTGGGGGATGTTTTCTTGGCACACTTTAGGCCCCTTAGTGCCAATTGGGCATCGTTTAAATGCCACGGCCTACTTGAGCATTGTTTCTGACCATGTCCATCCCTTTATGGCAACCATGTACCCATCCTCTGATGGCTACTTCCAGCAGGATAATGCACCATGTCACAAAGCTTGAATCATTTCAAATTGGTTTCTTGAACATGACAATGAGTTCACTGTACTAAAATGGCCCCCACAGTTACCAGATCTCAACCCAATAGAGCATCTTTGGGATGTGGTGGAACGGGAGCTTCGCGCCCTGGATGTGCATCCCACAAATCTCCATCAACTGCAAGATGCTATCCTATCAATATGGGCCAACATTTCTAAAGAATGCTTTCAGCACCTTGTTGAATCAATGCCATGTAGAATTAAGGCAGTTCTGAAGGCGAAAGGGGGTCAAACACAGAATTAGTATGGTGTTCCTAATAATCCTTTAGGTGAGTGTATGATTCTGTATATGATAGTGGATGACTGACCTTATGAATCTTTCCATCCTCAGTGCCAACCAGAAAAAGGAAGTCGATCTGTTTATGGAAGTCAAAAGATGTTCCACAAGCTAAAGACAAGAAAGAGAATGTCTTCAGTAAGATATATACAAATTATAGTAAATAAAGCATTGTAAATTTACATTATTCCATTTCTAACTGGTGGGCAGGTGTAACAGATGTGTTTGTTAGGAAATAGAATATGATGGAGGTGGTGTAAATATGATTCATGCCTTGCTGTTTCCACACAGATATGGAACAGATGGACATTCATTAGGCCTCTGTTCTAGTGCAGATGACAGAAAACCCCACTCACATACACGTTGCATGTTTTTACAGTATGTCTGCACACACACACAGACTACAACAGCATTGTGTTCATGTTGCTTTTAGAGTGGAGATTTAAAATAATAAAAAGTTACAACTTTCTGATTGTGTTCATCATGTAAGTTAAAAGTGTACTGGTAAATCATGTTTTAGGCATCTGAAATTTGTAACCTGTCTGGTGGGTGAGGTGGATGTATACCTATTCTGGACATTTCGCCTTTGCCATCAGGAACAGCACTCTCTACCGAGAGATTGATAATGTCTGTGAAGACCAATTCATTCTGAAATCCAAATGATCAGCTTTGATTAACCAACCACACACATTACAAATATCGATTAACAGCAATGAATAGCTTTACAATAAGACATGCCCCCGCCCCACCTTTACAAGTGTCCAAGAGACCACACGACCATCAGAAGACACAGAGAAGAAGTTATGATTATTGTCCAAATCATCTTTCTGCCATTTCACCTGTGACCAAGACAATGAAACACACCATATACAGTACAGCCAAGACTTTCGGATAGCCCACCAATTACAAAATCTGAAGAAGAAAAAAAATCTATGGCTATGTTCGGAATATAATACTATCTTACTGCATCCTGTTCAGTATGTATGCTGCTTCCTATGGTTTAAAAATGTTATGCGAAAAATTTCAAACAGTAGTATGCTGCATTGTTGTCACATGACCTCATTATGTTGCATGTTTAATTTAGTAAGTTGTGTTCATTTATCATCTTGGACATACAAAATAGTTATTTTGCATTTTAAACCAATGTTGAGTAAAATTGTAAAAGGGTACCATGGCATTGAAAATTGCATTGCGGGATTAAGTATTCCATGCAGTCTGCCCTGGTTTTATGCTGCACATTTTGTCATGGTTTGGTGGGTTTGTTGTGTTTCTTCCTGTGAATCTACGTGGCTGATAGTTTTCCTCAATCACATGGAGAGCGCAATTGACGTTCCTGCTATTCATCAGTTAATTATCATCACCTGCCTCTCGTTCCCTTCTGCCTTCTTATACCCTCGTGTTTCTCTCTTTCGTTGCCAGATTGTTCCTTATGTTTACGTGTGGTCTCGCCACTCTAGTCTAGTCTAGTCTAGTCTAGTCTAGTCTTGTTTATTTATTTTTTTCCCTGTCAAGTTTTATGTTCTTCTCTTGCCCAGTTAGTTCCCTGTTCCTGTCTGTGATATCATCGCTGTGGTTTACCATCTCTGCTTACCAGATTTACTCACCTTGCTGTTATCCTGTCCTCCTCACCCGAGTGCCAAACTCTGCTCTACAACCACGCCACTCAGCCTTCTCTGCCATCACCATTGCTGTCATCGCTGTCTCATCATTGTTGTCATCACTGTCATCATCGCTGCATCATCGCTGTCTAAGTTGCTGCTAGCATTGCTGTCATCATCGCTGTGTCATCGCTGTCACAGTTGCTGCTAGCATCACTGTTGTCATCACTGTCATCATTACTGGTTCTACTGCTGTTTTGTGTATCTCTGCATCTCTGGGTCCTTCCTTACTCTCACAGTACAGTCTGGCCAAACAAGGACCCAAAGGAGGACACATCACTCCATACACCCTTCTGTTAGCAGAGGGTTCTCTTCGGTCACCAGCAGGATCAGCTTAACACAACCAGTCACGCCACTGAGCAGATGGCGGGGAGGATAGCCGATCTCATGCTCCATCAGCATGAGATCTACTTCTAGATCTACTACTAGAAGATACTTCTGCAGTCGCTTCACCCATCAGACATCCTGAGCCTCGATTATATCTACCAGCTTAATACTCCAGTGAGTCTAAAACATGAAAATACTTCCTGTCACACTGCTTTCTGGTTTTTGCTCTCTAGCATTCGTCATTCTCCACAGAGAACACCAAAGTGGACTACGTCATTACCTTTCTCTCTGGAAAGGCTCGGGAATGGGGAACGGTGGTGTGGGAAATCAACATCAGTGTTGCTCATCTTTCTGCACATTAGTTGAGGAACTTTGTAAAGTGTTTGACCGGCCAGTGAATGGAAAGGAGGCGGCGAGAGTGTTGTCAGATCTCCATCAAGGAGAGAGGTCTGTCTCCGATTACTTAATCGAGTTTCATACTCTCGCTGCCTTGTGCGAATGGAATGAGCAGGCACTGTGGGATCGGTTCATAAATGGGCTTTCTGACCAGATTAAGGATGAGATCTACGAACTGAATCTCACTAAAGGCCTCGATGGCCTAGTCGATCTGGCCCTCTGAGTAGACAACCGTCTCGCCTACTGACTGATGTGTCAAAGCGCCACACCATCTAGGGAGAATCCAGTGGCTGCCGCCACTCCTACTTCTACCCCTATGGAACCCATGCCAGAGGATGAACCTTTGCAGGTCAGAAGAGTTCGGCTATCCTCCAAGGAACAACATCAAAACATTATTAATGGTCTATGTCTGTACTGCGAGCGACCAGGGCCCAAGGCTACATTGTGTGGACGGGGGTTCCTGGTGAGCATCACCCCATGCTTAAAACCCCTGGCGGCAGGACTCTACTACCAGCCAGACAACCGCATGAGAACATTAGCCACTCCATCATGGTCATCATCGACTCTGGAGCTGAGGGTAACTTTTTGGATTCTGAGTTAGTTAACAAATGGTTTATTCCTCTATCACCTCTCCCAGAACCCATTCCAGATAACACTCTGTGTGGAACTCTGTTCACCATGGTTAATCATGTCACTGCACCCATCAAACTTACTGTCTCATGCAACAATGTAGAGGAACTGTTGTTTTACATCCTCCACTCACCTTCAGCTCCAGTGGTTTTGGGATACCTGTGGTTGTAACAAACAAACCTCATATTGACTGGGCTACTGTTTTTCTTGGAGTAAATTTTTGCCTGTCTCACTGTTTTGTCTCTGCTCTTTCACCAGTGCTGTCTTGTTCTGTATTACAGGAGGAGCCTGCAGATCTCACCGCGGTGCCCATGGTCTACCATGACTTGAGTGTTGTTCAGTGAGTCAAGGGCTGCTTCTCTACCTCTGCACAGCCCATACAACTGTGTGATTGATCTGTTGCCTCGCACTTCTCCACCTTGGGGTCATCTATATTCGCTCTCCGCTCCAGAGAGGCAGACAATGGAGAAGTCTATCAAAGATTCTCTTGCAGCAGGTATTATTCAGCCAGGGCAGGTTTCTTTGTTGGCAAGAAGGATGGATCCTTAAGACCCTGTATAGATAATCGGGGGCTGACTGATATCATGGTGAAGAATCTCTATCCTTTACCGTTGATGTCATTGGCCTTCGAAATCTTGCAGGGGGCCACCATCTTCACAAATTTGGACTTACGCTTACCAGCTGGTTCGGATAAGGGAGGGGGACGAATGGAAGATGGCTTTTAATACTCCTACTGGGCATTTAGATTATTTGGTCATGCCGTTCAGCCTTTCCAATGCGCCAGCCATTTTCCAGGCACTCGTTAATGAAGTGCTCCGGGACATGGTCATCCAAATAGTTTTTGTATATTTGGATGACATCTTGATTATTTCTTGCTTTTTGAGTGACCATGTCCAGCACGTCAGGTGGGTGCTTAAATGGCTGCTGGAGAATTGTGAGTGCCACACACAGTTGGTTTTGTTCCTGGGGTTCATTCTCTCATCCGACGGTATCTGAATGGATCCAGATAAAATTAAAGTGGTTGTTGATTGGCTAAACTCGGATTCCTGTAAGGCGGTCCAGCGGTTTACCAATTTTTATCGACATTTCATTTCGGAACTTCCGATCAGACATAGACGTCGGGGGACCATCACCGGTCTAAGCCCCCAGTTTATACGTGAGTGGTAAAAGGGTATGGCTGTCTTCTCAGGAACTGTCTCTCAAGCTATCCTCATGTAAACTGGGACCTACATTTACTGGAGTGTTCACCATCAGTAAGATGATTAGCCCGGTGGCAGTTCGACTTAAATTACCCCCCTTTTCGAAGAGAATCCACCCGGTGTTTCATGTATCCAGGATCAAGCCAGTCATTCGCTCCCTGCTTCACCCCAAAAATCCTGTTCTGCCACGTCCCTGTCTGATTGAGGGGGTCCCGGCCTACTCTGTTAGACATCAGTTGGATGTGAGGTGGAGGGGCAGGGGTTTCCAATATCTGGTAGACTGGAAGTCCAAGGCCTGGAGGAAAGAATCTGGGTTCCGGCCCGTGACTTTCTGGTTCCTGCTCTCAAGGAGGCGTCCTAAAGAGTGGGTTATCATCATGGTTTTGGTGGGTTTGTTGTTTGTTGTATCTTCCTGTGAGTCTGTGGCTGATTGTTTCCCTCTGTCACATGGATGGTGCGATTGACATTCCCATGGGAACATTTGTTTGCGCCATTCATCAGCTAATTATCATCACCTGCTGCTCCTTCCCTTCTGCCTACTTATACCCTTGTGTTTCTCTCTTTCGTTGCAGGATTGTTCCTCGAGTTTACGTGCGGTCTCGCCACTCCAGTCTAGTCAAGTTAAGTTTAGTCTTGTTTGTTTATTTTTTCCCTGTCTAGTTTAATTTTCTTCTCTTGCCCAGTCAGTTCCTGTCTGTGATATCATCGCTATGGTTTAACATCTCTACTTACCAGGATTACTCACTTATCCTGTCCTCTTTGCCTAGGTGTCCCACTCTGCTCTATATCCATGCCACTCAGCCTTCTCCACTATCTCTGTTGCTGTCATTGCTGTCATCATTCCTGTGTCATCGCTGTCATTGTCGCTGCCTCATCATCGCTACGTCATCGCTGTCATCGTCACTGCATCATTGCTGTCACCATTGCTGCTAGCAGCGCGATCTTCATCACTGACTCTACTGCTGCTCTAAACTGGGTTTTGTGTATCTCTTCATCTCTGGATCCTTCACAAACTCTGACAACATTTTGACAAGTGTAGTAGGTCTTTTCACACACAGTCTACATAATAGTAGTATGGTAGTATGCTATTCCGAACATAGCTTATGCCAAAGGCTCTATTGTTTCTGTTGTGAAAGTATTGTAATTCACAGAGGAAGTACTCTTCTGAAACTTCACAGCACCATTTTCAAAACTTTTGTATGGAATGGTTACTGTAATTTCTTTTTAACCATGACTCCAAGGTCACACCCTTATCCGTACCTGCCATACAGGGTTTGTGTGCATGCCAGTTATGGCTGTGCTTTTATAAACAGGCTCCTGGCCCTCTTCCTTAAGGTTGTACACGGCAACACAGCCATCGTAACAGCCAACAGCCACCAGGTAGGAGAGATGTTCATGGATGTCAACACACATAATGCCTGAAGTCGTGGTGAAGGTGAATTCTGGGTAAGTGGGGTTCTTCAGGGAGTAGAGGAGAAGCATACCATGCCCCTGTTTGGTGAAATCATCTAGTGGTGGAAGATAGAACAGATTTGAGAGTTTAAAAGTCAATCAAATTTGTTTTATATGTATAGCTCTTTTCGCAATATATATAGTTTCACAGCAGCTTTAAAGAAAATAGTGCCTCCATGCCCCCAGTAAGCAAGCCAAGGGGTCTGTGGAAAGGAAATAACTCCCTGCTGGAGAGCTGGGGGCCCATGCAGAGTTGATCGATTTCCCTACAATAAACTCTTTTGCATAAGGATCTCTCACATAAAATTAAGTAAACTTACATGACCCAAGACCAACCACGAACAAATCCTTGTATGTTTGATTCCTAGAGTTGAGTAAATACAAATGTCACTCAAAATAGCACATGGATTATTGCTTTTTTGTTTTTTATTACAGAACAGTAACTGTCATATGACTGCATTGTGTATTAATGTAGAGTGAAACTCACCAGCAGATGGCAGTCACGGACAGACATTTGGCTTTATCATACTGAAATTTCCACAGTGGGAGAAGAGTGCCCTCTTGCTCTCGAAACTCATCAGATGCATCCTCAAAGTACTTGAAATCTGAGGTATGGATATAAAGGCATTTACATCAGATAGTTGCATACACTTTTTGAAACATATTTAAAGGGACACTACACCCAAATATGAAAATTCCCTCAACATTTACTCACCCTCATGCCATACCAGATGTGTATGACTTTCTTTCTTCTGCTGAACATACAAAGATTTTTGTAGGCAGAAGGGTCCTTACAATGCAATGCAAGTGAATGTTGACCAGACCTTTGAAGCCCCAAAAATCACATAAAGGCCACATAAAAGTAATCCATATGACTTCAATGTTTTAATAGATATCTTCAGAAGCAATATGGAATTTTTTCTTCATTAAAAAAGTTTAACTTCTAAAGACATGAATTGTTATTTTGTAATGAATGTAGGAAATCATGACCATTTACATAAAAATTTTGACTCCAGTAATATCAGTAAATAAAAGCTGTTTTATTCAACGTGGAGGGGGGTCTGCAAATGGGGGCTTCCATGTTAGAATCACATGACCAGCTGAATACTGCTCGCTTAATCTCAGTAACCATCCTGATATTTGACACTTTCACTCATTGATTAAAATAATCATGGTTGACTTTGAATACTAAATTTCTACAATGGTCTCTGAAACTGAAAACTATTGATTTTAAATTATGATGCATCCAAGCAGCTAGGAGTCAGTGTAAGAGCACGATGAAACAAAGACAAAAATGACTGAGTTCACCTTAAGTCCTTTTTTTACAATAAATCTACACTTTCACTTTCAAAATGTGAAAGAAAGTTAAAGTGAAATCGGAGATTTATGGTATAGAAAAAGATTTATATATTGACCTGTTTCTCACCCACACTTATATTGCTTCTGAAGACATGGATTTAACCACTGGAGTCTTATGAATTACTTTAATGTGGCCTTTATGTGATTTGTTTTGTCATTTCAAAGGTCTGGTCACTATTCACTTTCATTGTAAGAGCTGAGATGTTCTTCTGAAACTCTTTGTTTGTGTTCTGCAGTAGAAGGAAAGTCATACACATCTAGAGTAAATGATGAGATCATTTTTATATTTGGGTAACCTATCAATTTCTGTTAATTTCATCTGTTAATAATTCAAGATAAGGGGTATAGCAATGACAGTAAATTATTTCTCATAATAATTACTTACCCTGTGCAATGTCATCAAATGTATTCTGATTCACCATACGCTCAATGATCTTACTCACTTTAGCCACTTTGGAGATGTCATCACTCTGTAAGCAGAATAGGGGATTTTTTTTCTTTAACTCACCTTCATAAACAAATCTCACATTCGAACTAAACACGAAGACACTAATTAACTAATAAAGACTACGTTTCCATCCAAGGAGTATTTGCGGAAAAAGTTTTAGCACATCAAAATAAAGCTGATGGAAACGCACATTATCGCTAAAATGTCTTCTTGACGATAAAATTGGCATTAACGCAAAAATTTAGTGTCACATGACAGAGTTTGCCCCAATCGTTAGCCTGTGTTAATCATGACAACAGTATTGAAAGCCAATTTATTGTACGTGATTATGGATTGATCTTTATGGCATATAGAGCTAATCTGCAAATGTGACACTTCCAGGAGTGCCAACACAAATATCTCATGCACGTTGAACAAATGTTTGCGATTAATTTAATCGCAGTATCCATCCATTTATTTATTAATGTTGCTTTTCCACACCATTCAAAATAATAGATGGCAGTCACGGAATTAGCCCACAATACAAAAAACAGATCATTTCTGTGCATAAAGATGTTTTAAATTAAGAATAAATACACTTCAGTGTGCTTTTTTTTTCTTTCTTTTGTTTGCTACACTTACAGCCCAATTCTATTAAATTATTGTTTAGTCTACTTTTGAAAAAATGCCGGCAAAATCCCTGTAATAAATTTAATAAATTACCAAACGAAAAAAGCATTAAATTAAAAAATAATTGCCCAAACGAACCTATATAGACCTCATATATGCCTTTTTTCCCCTCAAACTTAAATTAGCTTTACCCTGTTCTGTAGATGAATAAAGTCGGCTGAATGACATTGTAACAGATACTCAGACTCGAGGGTAGTGTTAAACCCGGAGGTGTAGTTTATTGAGGGATATAGGGGAATGGGTAAACCTGGGAGATGACTGCGGTTCGCTGGATAGCGAGTAAACCTGGGTGATGACTGCAGTTCGCTGAATAGCGAGGAAACCTGGGTGATGACTGCAGTTCGCTGAATAGCGAGGAAACCTGGGTGATGGATGCAGTCCGCTGAATAGCAAGTAAACCTGGGTGATGACTGCAGTTCGCTGAATAGCGAGGAAACCGGAACTGGAAGAAGGAGGAGTAGAGCTAGGAACAGGACTTCGTTGGAGAGGCGAGTTAGGGATATAACGGAGAGTCTCCAGCAGGTAAGTGAGTCTGTGATCGTAGATGTGAGACCAGACCCAGAGTGACGGGGGAGTGGAACATAAATACTGTGAGGTTGATGAATGTGGGAACGAGCTTCAGGTGCAGGTGATTAGTGTTCGGGAGAGAGTGATCGTGGAGTGTAAGTTCTGGGAGTGTCAGGAGGAACTGTGACATTACCCCCCCTCTTTAAATGGGCGACTCCTGGCGCCCCAAGACAGAAGAGGGTGAGGAAATGGGGGAGAATGATCCCAGGAGGATGATCGGGGCCTGGGAGGCGGCCACAGGACAGGGACTGGATCAGGGGGTCTGGGAGGAGGCCTCAGGACAGGGACTGGATCAGGGGGCCTGGGAGCTGGCCATAGGAAAAGGACAGGTTCAGGAGGCCTGGGAGCCGGCCGCAGGGTAGGGACTGGATCAGGGGGTCTGGGAGGAGGCCTCAGGACAGGGACTGGATCAGGGGGCCTGGGAGCTGGCCATAGGGCAAGGACAGGTTCAGGAGGCCTGGGAGCCGGCTACAGGGTAGGGTCTGGAGGCCTGGGAGTCGGCCTCAGAGCCACAGCCATGGGGAACTCCGAGGGCGGAGCTGTGGCAGGCGGAGCCATAGAAGTTTCTGGTGGATTAGCCAAGGAGAGCGGAGCCGTGGAGGACTCAGGTGGCAGGGCCATGGATGGTTCAGGAGGCAGAGCCATAGAAGGTTCCAGAGACAGGGCCGTGGTAGGTGGGGTCATGGAAGGCTCAGGAGGCGGAACCGCAGAAGGCTCTGGAGGTGATGTCGAGGGAGGCTCAGGAGGCAGAGCCATGGGAGGTCAGGAGGCAGAGCCGTGGGAGGCTCAGGAGGCGGAGCCGTGGAAGGTACAGGGGGCTCAGGAGGCGGAGCCGTGGAAGGCCCAGGGGGCTCAGGAGGCGGAGCCGAGGAAGGCTCGGGAGGCTCAGGAGGTGGAGCCGTGGGAGGCTCAGGAGACGGTGCCATAGCAGCCTCTAGAGACGGTGCCATGGCAGACTCTGGAGACGGTGCCATAGCAGACTCTGGGGGCGGAGCCGTAGAAGGCAGAGCCACGGAGGACTCTGGGGGCGGAGCCGTAGAAGGCAGCACCATGGAGGACTCTGGGGTCGGAGCCCTGGAAGGCTCTGGGGTCGGAGCCTTGGAAGGCTCAGCTGTGGAAGACTCAGACGCAGAGCCCTGGAAGTGGGGAACGGAACCCTGGAAGATGGAGACGTGGAAGACCCGGGTGGCAGAGCCATGGAAGGCTCAGGAGGCAGAGTCATAGAAGGTTCTGGGGACAGGGCTGTGGAAGGCTCAGGAGATGAAGCTGTGGGAGGCGAAGCCAGGGTGGACTTCGAGGGTGGACCCATAGAAGGCAGAGCTGTGGTCAGCGAGCCTGAGCCCATGCCTGCCATGGTCAGCGAGCCTGAGTCCACGCCTACCACGGTCAGCGACCCAGCGCTGTCAGCCTCGAACGTCAGTGAGCCAGCGCCTGTCGCCTCGAATGTCAGTGAGCCAGCGCCTGTCGCCTCGAGCATCTGTGAGCCAGCGCCTGTAGCCTCGACCGTCCCAGAGCCAGCGGCAGTAGCCTCGACCGTCCCAGAGCCAGCACCAGTAGCCTCGACCGTCCCAGAGCCAGCGCCAGTAGCCTCGACCGTCCCAGAGCCAGCGCCTGTAGCCATGACCGTCCCAGAGTCAGCGCATCTCGAGCCTCCCATGGCTCCACCTCCCGAGCCTCCCATGGCTCCACCTCCCGAGCCTTCCAGGGCTCCGCCTCATGAGCCTTCCAGGGCTCCGCCTCTGAGCCTCCCAGGGCTCCACCTCCCGAGCCTCCGCCCCTCTAGCCTCCCAGGGCTCCGCACCTCGAGCCTCCCAGGGCTCCGCCTCTCGAGCCTCCCAGGGCTCTGCCCCTCCCGAGCCTCCCAGGGCTCCGCCCCTCGAGTCTTCCACGACTTCAATCCCAGAGCCTCCCTCGGCTCCGCCTCCTGAGCCTCCCTCGGCTCTGCCTCCAGAGCCTTCTACGATGTCGTCTCCTGAGCCTCCCTCAGCTCCGCCTCCTGAGCCTCCCTCGGCTCCACCTCCTGAGCCTCCATCGGCTTCACCTCCTGAGCCACCCTCAGCTCCGCCTCCTGAGCCTTCCACAGCTCCGCCAACCACGGCGCCACTTCCTGAGCCTCCCACGGCTCCGCCTACCACGGCTCCATCTCCAGAGCCCTCTACGGTCCCGCCTCCTGAGCCACCCATGGCTCCGCCACCAGAAACTTCCACGGCTCCGCCCTTGGAGTTTCCCATGGCTGTGGCCTGTCTGTCTGCCCCTTGTGCCCTCCTTGGTCTGCCTGCCCACCCCCCCCCCCGCTCCTTGGACTATTGTGTTTTTGTTTCTTGGGTATATTTTTTTTCTTCCTTTTTTTGGAACATCTGGAATCCGCTCCTTGGGGGGGGGGGGTTATGTCACGATCCCCTGTTGTCTGCCACGTGTTTCTCCTGTCACCTGTCCTGAACTACAATTCCCACAATTCCCGGCCCTCATCACTGCCAGCACTTTGTCATTGTCCTCACCTGATTGTCGTTTAGTCCTCCTTACCCCTCTGTATTTAAACTCTGGTTGTTTGGTCAGTCATTGTCGATCGCTGAATGTGGCTGTTGAATGTAGATGTTTGTCAACGTTACCTTTGCCCTCCGTTGATGTTTCCTCAGCCTGTGTACCCCTTGGATGTCTTTCGTGTTTTTGTTTTATTTTCCCATTGTGGATGTTTTATTTGTTCCAGTGTTTGTCTAGTTATTTTGCAAATGAACCGCATTTAGATCCTCACCCCTTGTCTACCTGCTCCTGCCTTCATTACAATTTTAATGAAAATGGGCAGAAGGTGGCAAATGTCGCCAAATTTTTTTTCCGCATTTTCACTTTGTCGATAAAAAAATAGAGCGAAAGGTGGATGGGAACTTATGGAAGCCCTGAACCGCAAGGTGGAAAGAAAAAAAAGAACGGTGACAAAAAAAAGTCTCAGTTCCTTCCTGAGGCTAAGTCTTAAAAAAAATGTCTCTCTTCAAAAAAAAATTCTCTCTCTTCAAATTTTTTTTTTCTCTCTTCAAAAAAAGGAATGCGATACCAAACTTGTGGTACCCCATTCTTGTTGGATGAGCATTTTACATTGGCGTAACTGTCTAGCTCATGTTTAGACAGACCAACAATATTTGGATAATTATTTGTCATTCTTCATCTGGAACTCTTCACTTCTGCAGTAGACAGTTTCAAAAGCATAGACAACTTGTTATTAAAATATATTATTATTACATTTCACTATGAAAGTCTGCACATAACATATAGCAACAGAGAAAGCATTAAAAGCATACGATTACATGTTAACTGATAGTGGCATCTGGTGGCCTAGGTTGGTACCGCATTCCTTTTTTGAAGAGAGAAAATAATTTTTTTGAAAGGAGAAAAATAAATTTTGAAGAGAGAAAAAAAATTGATGAGAGAAAAAAAACTATTTTAAAGAGAGAGAAAAAAAATGTAAGTGCATACACACTGCCAGCGACATCGCGACCGTTGGCGACTAGATGTGGGCGTGTCCAGCGACGCGACAAAGTTGAGACAAGTTCAACTTTATTCAAATGAAGAGCGACTAACGGAAGCGACAGCCAATAGGAGAGAAGACGGGAGACCTCACGTGATCCTTCTCTCTCTCTCTCTCTCTCAGCTCCTGCACTAACGGAAAGATGGATGAAAGGCTAATTCTTGCTGTTAGAAATTTTCCAGTGCTCTATGATATGTCTCTTCCCACGTACAAGGACATTTTTAAGAAAAATACTGCATGGAAAGGTGTATCTGAGATCGCAGGGATTTTGTGGACCCAGACAGACCGGCATTTGCATTTTCACCGCAGATAAACAGCACGCCTTGTTTCTCATTCATCTTTGATATAAAGCATTTTATGTACTGATTCCATTTATATTTACATTTAAATTTATGCACTTGGCAGACGCTTTTATCCAAAGCAACTTACAGTGCACTTATTACAGGGACAATCCCCCCGGAGCAACCTGGAGTTAAGTGCCTTGCTCAAGGGCCCAACAGTGGCATCTTGGTGGTGCTGGGGCTTGAACCCCTTACCTTCTGGTCAGTAACCCTGAGCCTCAACCACTGAGCCACCACTGCCATTTAGTCTTTTCCCTCAAGAAAAGAGATTCGCTGTCAACAGCAATGGAATGACATCCGTGAATGTCATTTATAAACGATACTAGGCAACCAGTAGTGGGAACCCCCACTAGCGACTTCACCGCCAGCCACTGGCGACCTGCAATGACAAAGTCGCTGGCAGTGTGCACGCACCTTTAGGCTCAGGAAGGAACTGCGACAAAATTATAATTTTTTTTACACCTTGCGGTTCAGGGCTTCTGTAGAAACTAGGCTATTCCTGAGCCATTTGTTTATGTTGAGAGTGACTATATATACATCAGTTTCATATCACACTTGTTGTCTGGAAAGTGACCAACTCTACCAGATTCTCAGCTACAATCATCTTCTTCTTGCCTTTGTCCTCTTCCTTCTTTGAAATCTGGACTTTCTGCTTCTCTTTACTTTTCTCCTGCCTCTGAATTTCCTCCATATAAATGTCATAGATCTCCCACTGTAGAAAGAGCAAGGCATGCAAAATATCAAACTAAAGGCATTCATTTTAAATAAACATATTGCAATCACAATTTTTAAGCAAAACATTTTCCAAACGTTTGTTAAGTTGTAAATTATATCAGAAATATATGTATTGTTTCAAATGAACAAGAGAATAATTCAAAAAGCCTGCTCAAAATAATTGACATGCGGAGGGCAAGATTCTCTCTCACCTGATTGGCTGTTGCTGAGAAGTTTGCACGAGGAGGAGGTTCGGTTTGACAACCTCTTTCCTGGAAAAAATTATTTAGATAAAGAGGAAAACAGAATGGGTCAGACACAACTTTGGTACCGCCCCTGTGCATTGTACTGTAAATCACTACTTTGCTACATACAAGTCACAACACTCATTTGTTTGCTAAACTTAAATTTCTTTAAGTTAAGAAAATACATTTTCTCACTCTTGGAGGGTTGTTTAGTGTCTGAGATGCTCTCTCGCTGTAGTTGAACTGGTTGGTGAGTTTCAGTTCTTTATTGCCAGCTTTGATGTCCACACTGTCTGGCCTCTCTTCTCCTCCTCCATCCTCCCCTTCAACTGTACCCTCTTCTCCGTCCACCTGTCCAGTCACCTGCTAAAATATATCAGCACATAACTCTTACATTTAAAGTTCAGCCAAAAATTAAAAATGTCAACATTTTCTCACTCTTATGTTTCAAACCTGTATGAATTTTTTTTCTTACAAGAAACACAAAAAGAGATGTTAGGCAGAATGACAGCCTCAGCCAACATTCACTTTTATTGTACGGGGGGGGAAAAAGATGCAATGAAAGTCAACGGTGACTGAGGCTGACAATCTGCCTAACATATCCTTTGTGTTTCACAGAAAAAGATATACAGGTTTGGAACAGCATGAAGGTGAGACAATAGTGCCAGTTTGTTGTTTATTTTTAAAAACTTTTTTTAATTAAAACAGAACAGGTTTCATTCTGGATCTAAAAAGCTATTACAGAGCAGTACATATAATTTTTTTCTTACTGGAGTTTCTGGGTTTTCCTCATCCATTTCGGAAAGAACGGCCTCCGCAGGCTTTTCTGAAATGATTGGTTTCGCAGGTTTTAATTTTACTTTGTAACAAGGGGTTTTCTTTGATTGTTAATTGTTTATTGATTTGTTTGTTTGTCTTCTCACCCTCTGTCAAGCCTTGTTTAGCCATCTGTCTCCGGGCCTCATTGGAATCCTTATACAAAAGGTTCCCTTCCAGTACGAAGTGAACAGCCAGCTGATCCACACTGCTGATGGGCTTATAGCAGCTCTCCTGAACAGACAACAGCTTTTAGCAATTTGTCAGACAGAATGAAGTTTGAGCATTTATTCAAGAATGAATAAAAAGAACAATCTTTCTGTTATTCGCAGACCTGCACTACCAGTCAAACTAATGTCATCAAAATATGGGAATTTTGTAGTTACAAAATGTTTAACATTATATGATTTCGCTTTTTCAAAATAGCCACCCTTTGCATAGATCAATATATGCTGGGCACTTGTTGGCTGTTTTTCCTTCCCAATCCAGTCCAACTAAACCAGCAAGAAAGTGTTTGTTTTGTAAAGACATTACACACTTATATATATTATATATTATATTATAGTAGTATATATTTGAAGCATTTAAGTGTAAGCCCTTAGATCAAAAGGCATTTATGATCTTGAGAAAGATAAATTCACTCCAAACGTTTGACTTGTGTACTGTAGTAGATGCATGAACAATGGCCTTAAAATCATGGTTAAGGGCCCTTCATTACAAAGAAAATCATAGTGGCACCGCAAAAGTAATTTACCTTGAAACTGTATCTGACAATATTCTGTGGAGCATGTGGATTGTTTGCAGTTAGTATTCTGGTTATCTCTTCTTTCAGCTCCTGAAGAACATAAGAAAGAGAAATATAAATGAACGTCACTATAAAGTGACGTAAAGTGATATAATCCGATAACAGGCACTCCAGGAATACTTACTGCCTCGGTTAATTCCAGCTGGTCTGGAGGCTTCACAAGAGTCTTTCCCTGCATCCACTCTTCTCCTTCACCAGTGTCCATCCCATCCTCATCATCCTACAGGGCAGAAAGGGTTTTGAATCCCGAACTCTGCGTTAAAGATATGTGATAAAAAGTGTTTTGAAAGTTACCTTCTTCTTTCCATTGGCTTTAACCCCCTTTGTAACTGGTGCCTTTGACTGGATATGAACATTAGATCCCTGCTTTTGAAAAGAAAATATGAAAATATTTGTTGGGTCTTGAGGCACATGCAGTTATTAATCCGTTATTATTAGTATTAGCTATAACGTCGTTAACATACCAGTTTAGATTTCACGGTCGCTGGTTTGTGTGGCACTGGCATTTTTAGCTTTCAAATAAGTACGGTTTATTTCTTTGGCGTTTAGGCTTGCTATGCAATAGACAAAGCTCTGAATTTAGCGCCTATTTTAAAAACTTCAGCAAGACTTAGCATTGAAAAATATCCACAACAACATGCCTTTCTTTTCCAAACTGCATTTGTATGCACGTTGTCATAACAACCGCCTCATTTCGCCACATAGTAATGCGCATGCGCAGACTGAGGCGTCCCACACCTGTAACACTGCACAGAACTCCAAAGCAACCTAAACTAACACATTTTGTCTCTTTAGTTAACCTGAAGAAGACTGAAATCGTGTGATACTTCATCTCCAAATACATTCAATGAAAAATGCCAAGACAATGTTATTATTATTGAACATGTCTGGATGTACGGAAGTAAATAAGGCGGGTTTGGTTTGTGAAATAACCGCAGTTCTGTCTTTGTAATAGTTAGGTGTAGCAGTTGAGACACTTCTGTACATTCCACCTCCGAAATGAAGGACCGCATGGCCGATTTGAAAGCCGTAATTTTTTTTTATTTACAGCACGTTCTTTAGATCTAAATTTATAGTTAAGGATTTTATCTCTAGGCTTACTTAGTTTCACTATCGTAAATACAACTTAACAGCATGTTTATATAGAAGTTTCGTGTCTCGCCAGTATTAGCTAAATGCCTAGTATCATGTTTATGTTTCGCCTCACACACACACACTGACAGCTACAACGCTCGTAGCTTGTACGATCCGTTGACAGTTTCATATCATATATATATACATATATATATATACACACATATATATACTCAGCTATCTCTTGATAGTATATATATATATATATATATATACACTCACCTAAAGGATTATTAGGAACACCATACTAATACTGTGTTTGACCCCTTTCAGCCTTCAGAACTGCCTTAATTCTACGTGGCATTGATTCAACAAGGTGCTGAAAGCATTCTTTAGAAATGTTGGCCCATATTGATAGGATAGCATCTTGCAGTTGATGGAGATTTGTGGGATGCACATCCAGGGCACTAAGCTCCCGTTCCACCACATCCCAAAGATGCCCTATTGGGTTGAGATCTGGTGACTGTGGGGGCCATTTTAGTACAGTGAACTCATTGTCATGTTCAAGAAACCAATTTGAAATGATTCGAGCTTTGTGACATGGTGCATTATCCTGCTGGAAGTAGCCATCAGAGGATGGGTACATGGTGGCCATAAAGGGATGGACATGGTCAGAAACAATGCTCAGGTAGGCCGTGGCATTTAAACGATGCCCAATTGGCACTAAGGGGCCTAAAGTGTGCCAAGAAAACATCCCCCACACCATTACACCACCACCACCAGCCTGCACAGTGGTAACAAGGCATGATGGATCCATGTTCTCATTCTGTTTACGCCAAATTCTGACTCTACCATCTGAATGTCTCAACAGAAATCGAGACTCATCAGACCAGGCAACATTTTCCCAGTCTTCAACTGTCCAATTTTGGTGAGCTCTTGCAAATTGTAGCCTCTTTTTCCTATTTGTAGTGGAGATGAGTGGTACCTGGTGGGGTCTTCTGCTGTTGTAGCCCATCCGCCTCAAGGTTGTGCGTGTTGTGGCTTCACAAATGCTTTGCTGCATACCTCGGTTATAACGAGTGGTTATTTCAGGCAAAGTTGCTCTTCTATCAGCTTGAATCAGTCGGCCCATTCTCCTCTGACCTCTAGCATCAACAAGGCATTTTCAGCCCACAGGACTGCCGCATACTGGATGTTTTTCCTTTTCACACCATTCTTTGTAAACCCTAGAAATGGTTGTGCGTGATAATCCCAGTAACTGAGCAGATTGTGAAATACTCAGACCGCCCGTCTGGCACCAACAACCATGCCACGCTCAAAATTGCTTAAATCACCTTTCTTTCCCATTCTGACATTCAGTTTGGAGTTCAGGAGATTGTCTTGACCAGGACCACACCCCTAAATGCATTGAAGCAACTGCCATGTGATTGGTTGATTAGATAATTGCATTAATGAGAAATTGAACAGGTGTTCCTAATAATCCTTTAGGTGAGTGTATATATATATATATATATATATATATATATATATATATATATATATATATATATATATATATATTACAGAGTCAATTTTTTTAATAATAATATAAATATTATAATAATATATATATTCTTTTTATTTATTTTTTTACTCTGTAACAACCCTCTTCCGATTAGATCTGTTGTAACATCAGCACTCCTGTGGAGTTCAATGCTTTTCTAGAGAAATTCCTCCCCAATGTAGATTTGTGGGTCTATTTCCTGTATGTATGTTTATATGTATAAGTATCTATCTATCGATCAGTCTGTCTTCTTCTTTTTTTGTATTCTTATTTTAATCTCTTCTATGTAAAGCACTTTGAATTACCATTGTGTATGAAATGTGCTATATAAATAAACTTGTCTTGCCTTGTCTTATGTAGTTCTATCTGTCTGTCCGTCCGTCTGTCCATCCATCTGTCTGTATGGTTATCTGTCTATCTGTCTATGACCTCCAACTTTACAACATTCAGCATTTTTCTGGTCTTGGCAAACTTGAAGATCATGTCATATCGTGTCATATGTTAATAGGTAGATGAGGTTCAGAAAGGTATTGAAATGATTTCCTACTGTGTGGGAGAAGTAAGGCTGAGGCATGGTACCATTTTGACAAATCAAACCACATTGCAAAGTACATTGCACTGTGGGTTTGAGTTGTGTCTTTCAATGTATTAACCTGACAAAATAACCAGAAAATTTGGCGACATTATACAGGAGGAATAAGAGCAAAGCTAAACCAGTGACCAGTGACGTCTCTTAAAAACATAACCAAGTGTCATGTTAAGTGCTCAAACTATGGAACTTTTTGAATTTGCTGGGCACTTGTTGGATTTTGATAATGTGCCTTGTTTGAATTTGATAATGTGTCCTGTGCAAATTACATGTGATTCATACAGTGATTTATTCTATATGCTCTAAAAATCAGCAGCTTTGCCTTTCAAAGCAGAATTCCCACCCTTCACAGTTTTTGTTCTACTACATCCTGTAATTTTGCTCATCAGACCTTTTTGATCTGTCTGACTTCCTCAACTTTTGTCTATTTCCAAACAAACATTCTTGATGATTTCCACCAATATAGTTAATCATTAAGCTTGCACTCAAATGGTAGACTAGCAGACCTTCTGATGCAATATATCAACAAATCAATGTTACCTGTGAGTCTCAAGCGCAACAGCACATTTGCAGTCTTCTGCATTTTACTGTTGTTTTTTGTGTTGTTGTAATTCTGTTATGTTTGCGAGTTGGTTTTATGTTACTTGTGTGACGCTCTTGTTCTACCCGCTCCGTACGGGACTCGAACCTTAGTCTCCGGCATGGGAGGCGGGTGCTCTAACAAGGAGGCTAAAGGCTACAGCGTCAGTGCACATCTTGAGGTCAGGAGAGTGAGGTTTACATACTGCACAGCTATCTACCAGCTGGCTCCCGTTACACTCACCCCCCTAAACCTCACTCCCATCTGGGTCACGGCACCAATGTGACGCTCTTGTTCTACCCGCTCCATACGGGACTCGAACCTAGGTCTCCGGCGTGGGATGTGGGTGCTCTAACAAGGAGGCTAAAGGCTTTTATTTCACTTTGTCCTTTAGACACCTGTTGTTTTCCCTATCTAATATTAAATGAAATATTAAGTGTTATTTAACCTTGAAATATTACACCCCAATCCTTTAGATGAGCACATGTGTTTGCATACACAAAGTCGCTCTCTCTCACATACACACACACACAATTAATTACATGGTGTCCCGATGAATTAATCGCATACAAATATTTGCTGAGAAAGCCCCTCATATAACAATAATTCAATATACAATGATGAAATAATTATAACATAGTTATCTTTAAATATAAAAAATTATATATATATCATAGAATAAAAAAATATTCAGATAATTAAAATGCATTACATTCTTGTAGCAGAAGAGTTCATCATTGATAAAACAATATAAAAGTGGCTTTAGAATACAATGTATTGTTTATTACCATATTATTGATCATAAGTCAATCATTGGCATACAGTTCACAGCAATCCATTTCACAAGTGAATTTGTAAATCAGTTGGAGATTTATTATGAGGGCTTGTTTTAGAACCCGTCAATGTAATCAAAATAATAATCTAATCGTTAAAAAGCACATTTCCAAATAAGCACATCAATTCCATTATTAAAGACTAGAAAGATTAAATGCATTCTTGCCGGATTTAGTGCATCTTGAATTAAATTTATTTTGTCTGATCTGGCTGCTTCGAGTAGGGCCTTCTCATTCATTATGACTGTAGAACTCCTGGCAGGTGTAGGTGTTCACTTTCACCAGGAGTTCACTTTTGAGGTCTACAGATGCTCAGTTCCTTGTTTCTGTCCACGCAGCGGTCATCAGAGAAAACACCCTCTCCACGAACGCGTTGGTGACAGGAATGCTCAAAGCCAAAGATATCAGAGCTGTCATGTTTGGGGCACTGAAATGCTTCAGCAGAGCTGTACGTGAAACTTCGGTGGCATACCCTGCACTCTCCTTTTTTAGGGTCACCTATAACTGGTTCTAACCATGAATATATTTTCTCCAATTCTTTATTATACAAACAAAGACACTTTTTCTTCTTGGGAGCTCCTGATAGACCCATTTTTCTGTTGCAGTTTTTTTTTCCAGTGTTTTCCTGCTCTGGCAAGAAAAAAAAGCTGCGCTGCGCATGTTCAGTGTTTTCTTTTAACTTTTTTTTATATTGATTTTGTAATTAAAGGACGATGAAATAAAATGATGCCAAAATAATAAAGATAAAAAATTATACAGACAAAATTGAAATGCGGGACACTGCTTATGACTCGCGGGACGCGGGAAAAAGCTTCCAATTTTGGGACTGTGAAAATGCGGGACAGGTGGTCACCCTACCATACGATCTGCGTCAGACATGCTTGTGTCGCGTCTCGGGTGTGTTGCGTCATAAAAATAACATGTTTAGGTCACTGTGTCAAGTTAAATATAGTTTAATACTCAATCTTTAAACACATATTGAGATCCATTAGTTCACATTTGAACCCTTAGTAACGCATATGTGTTGTTTTCTTCACTGTATAAACTGTGTTTCTCACACAGCTGAAATTTCACTTACTGCCCTCTGGACTATACAGGTGGTACAACAAGCATGCAATTAAATGCGTAATTTTGTTTTATTTTATAAAATTTTATATAAAACTATAATTATCATGTAATTTATTTGCAGTATTATTCAGAGGTTTATATTCCCTTTTCTCCAACAAAGAAGAATGCATAGAATAACCCTTGTGTTAATTTGCAACTGTTTTTCAATGTATTTAATCCTAATATTTTTCATGCATGTATTAAATGCATAAATTAACAATGATATGTCAATTTAGGTAAAACCCATCTCTTGAGAATAGGCAAATCATAAATCGGTTAACAATATTAATGTTCATAAACTAACAATGAACAGCATTTATTATACTAATGTTAATTCAACTTTTTTTTAATCAAAAGTTATATATGCATTATAATGCACTATGAACTAACGATGAACAATGAAATGGTTATTAACTAACATTAACAAAGATTAATAAATGCTGTAAAAATATATTGTTCATTGTTAGTTCATGACACCAAAAGTATTAAATAATTTCAGTCATATTAACCCTCTGAAAGATTTAGCATTTTAATGTGGGTATGACATATTGATCGGATATTGGTCTTGGCAGACTAGATCTGCTACACTGCTGCTGCAGAGCAAGTACACTTGCTACTGCTAGGACATTTACAGACATACTGATCTAGTATGTGGGCATGCTGCTGCATAAATACTGTAGACACTCATACAATGCCCATGTAGCATATCTAAACCAGTGAACATTGCAGGTGGAGGCAGATTTCAAAGAAAAACTGCAGAGAAACCGGCTAATCTGCAAAACGGAGCTATTTCAATGTTAGAAAAAGAGAGAGACACAAGTTGATTAGCTACCTAATAACATGTCACAGGACTAATCAGCTTACACGAGCTAACTTGCTTAACATGTCACATGTGAGCGAGTTGATTGGCTGACAGATAACAAGTTCAAATAACTTGCGGCACATAAATGTATATTTCTGAACTTCACTCATGTTAACGAATGGAATCTTATTGTAAAGTGTTACCAAAAAATCGAATCACTGTCTGTTCTTTAAAACGTGTTTTAGTTCATTTTAAGGATGATAAGAAATGTATATTAGTTTATGGATGTATTAAACCTTTGGCTGTGTATGGCCGCATCACTCTGTGGGTCACCTGTCACCTCTAATATATGTACACTGTGGTCGAGTCTGGGTGAGGTGACCCGTCAGTCTCATTGCCACCTGTGGCAAAGTGGTGAACTGGAGGCAGGTGTAATAGTATCAGTAGGTGTTTTCTTGTCACTGAACAGCTGGGATCTCCCTTTTTCTCACATCTAATCACCTCCTTTCATATTTATGTTTTTATGTAGAGAGTACGTTTTCGGAGAAAGTTTTATCTGTATAGTTTTATCTTTATAGATTTGAATAAATCTGTTGAATAAATCAATGTTATAAATTTGAATAAATTCCCAGGCAATCTGTGTACAAAGCGTAAACAGATTACACTATTTATTAATTTAATGTTTTTATAGGGCTTCATTTAAAGTTGCACTCTGTCATTTTTTTCTTCATTAAAAAGGTTTTACTCATAGAGAAATGATTAGTTATTTTGAAACATATGTATAAATTATGACAACTCACATGTGATGAAGTCCATGTTTTACTTGGAGAGGGTCCCCTCATGGGGCTGCCATGTTGGTTTAATCATGGCTGACTTTCTAAAGTGGCATCAGTAACTGCAAACTATTTGGCATTTATCCTTGAAAAAATAATTGTTTTTGAGTTTTTGAGATGGACTGCAATAAGTGCACATTTTGTGAAAAAGACAAAATCATTACAAAATGTATTTTATTCATGTAACTTTTAAAAAAGTGGAATGATCTTCATGATTGGATATTATTGAAAAATACCTATTTTCTATAAGGAACCCTAGAGTTGAACTTGTGGTCAATACTATTGTGATTATGGCAAAATATTACAGTATATAGCCTACATTAGTGCAGTAATAATACATTTTTAATAAATTGAATGTAAAATGTAACAATAAATTTTTCTTACCATTTCAAAATGAGTTGGTGGTGTTTTATAAATCGTTAAAATGTATGCATTACAAAAATGCCCTTCAATTATGCAATCCTTTAAAGGGCACCTATTATGGAATTTTGAAAATTACCTTCCATGTAGTGTGTAACATAGATTTAAGTGAACAAAAACATCTTGCAAAGTTTTGAAAGTTCACCGTAAAAAAAGTTATTGTCTCTCAAAAGTAGGAGTCGACTCTGAGTCAATGTAATGAATCGATTTTCCAACGAGTCATTTTCCTTTTCGTTGTGACGTCAAGACGAAAAATTATCAAATTGTCCGCGCCCACTCGCGCGCAGACACCAGGGAAAACTTGAAAACATCTTGTCGACAACAAGACGCTGTGTTCTGAAGTGCATATCAAATGCGAACTTTTTTTCACTGCCCAGGGACGAGCATGTGAAGAATCAGTGGCTAGAGTTTATATTTACAACTATACCACACAAGTATAGCCCGAACCTTGTGCTGTGTTCGCGTCATTTTAATGACGATTGCTTTACGAACATGAATGCTTTCAAGTGTGGATTCGCGAGCCGGTTGATACTGAAGGAAGGTTCAGTACCAAGTTTATTTGGATCAGCTTCCTCCTCCGAATCACAACCTGTAAGTAT
Source organism: Xyrauchen texanus (assembly GCF_025860055.1). NCBI lineage: Eukaryota > Metazoa > Chordata > Actinopteri > Cypriniformes > Catostomidae > Xyrauchen > Xyrauchen texanus. The sequence continues at coordinate 14,848,145 of NC_068309.1, forward strand.
TATTAATAATTGTTGCTTTTATGTGTTTTTTAGCATGCTTAATAAGTATTTGTGTGTGTTGTGTAAGTTACGCTCAGCGCAGCGTCTAGGGAGTGAACCCCTGCTGGTCTAGGTCTCCAATGTAATTTTTTTTTAAATATGTGAAATGTTTGTCGATGTTATTGGAGTTGTCATAAAGAATAGAGCAATAACTTGTAGTAATGCAGTGCTTTACCAATATGTTTATGCGTTGGGCTAACACAAACAATAACTGATTGGGTGTTTACCACCGAACATTGGGCTATGATCGCTAACATAAATCAACTCAAATTCCTTCTCTGATAATGATTTTGATTTTTTTTAACTACAAAGCGGTGATGGGCGTTCCGTTTCCGACAATCTCTGCACAGAGTATACCAATCACAACTGACTGGGTCATCTGACCAATCACCGCAGATTAGCGTCACGCAAAGGAGGGGTTTGGAAAAATGAGTCGTTGAGCGAATCATTTGGGAGTCGGTGAGCAAATCAGGTAAACATAAATGCATATTATAAGACAACAAAAGTGTTTTTTTGTCATTGCATGCATGTAAAACTGTTGTTGGGGACTCCCAAAACAATATTAGGAACATTTTAAATGCCATAATAGGTGCCCTTTAAGACTTCTTTGTTGATTAACCCCTTGGCAGTTTTATTTAATTATTTTTTATGATTAATACTTTGTCTTTACTTTCCTTCTTGATGCTGCTGTTCAGTTTCTTTGTTTCTACAACATGTACCTTTTTAGTCTATTTGTAATTTTTGAATGTTTAAAAAAATGATTGATGCTACATCCATACCTCTAGGTGTCAGTGTAAGTCGACGATGACATAATAATTACTGAGTGCACCTTTAAAGTATCAACTTTAAATTATTTTTGTTGTTGTTATATTGCAATAAAAAAAAATAAAAAAAAAGTATCAATTTAATAAGTAG